>NC_077228.1:37868082-38135582 GCF_027887165.1 Monodelphis domestica | reverse complement strand
CATCTCCCTCAGGCTCTCTGCAGGCATGAGTTGGAGATCAATCTCTCTAGACACCCAACAAAACCTCCACAGTTAGGAAAACTTTCTCAGGTCTGCCCTGCACCCATAAGATGGAATACATCTTTGTGACCTCATCTCTTTCAGGATTCATCATTCTATATCACCCCAGAGTATTCTAGACAAGGGGAACTGACACTGTGGAGCCGCACAATGATGAAGGAGAACAAGGGAGAACTGATGGACTTTTCTAATCTTGGGTGGAAATTGGGACAGAGATCCAATCAAGGTCAACCCTTCCTCTGCCAGACTTTTGGGTGAAGGATGTCTCTGATCGGATCTTCTGAATCTCCTTTCCGACTTTCTCTTAGGACATAATTCTGGGAGGTACCTTTGCTGTCCCAGATTCTTATAAACGCATTGGTCTGATAATAATAAATTATATGTCTATACTTCTTCTAGGTTTGCTTTCTGCTTAATGCTATGAAGTCATTCTGGAATTCTCTAGCCTATTAATAAGTAAAATATATGAGCCATATTTTTGAGCTGAGGGAATCCTTGCTAGTTTCCTTTGCCCACTCTGACCGACTTGCCTAAGCTTGTCACTGACTTTTTAATTTGAAAAAATTTTATTTAATTAATTAATTTAGATTATTTTTCCATGGTTACATGATTCATGTTCTTTCCTTCCCCTTCCCCTCCCATAACCAATGCGCAATTCCACTGGGTTTTACATGACATTGACTTATTTTTTAATCCTTACCTTTTTATCTTAGAACAGGTATGAAGTATTGGTTCCAAGCCAGCAAAGGTTAGGCAATGGGGGTTACCCAGGGTCACATAGCTAGGTAGTGTCTGAGGTCAGATTTGAATCTAGATCCTATCCCCCACCTTGTCTCTGGCCACTGAGCTGCCCCTTGGCATTGATTGAAAGGCTATTCCAGGTCAGAATAATTCTAGGTAGAAAGTTCTGGGCACTTGGAGATTTTAGGGATGCATTAGAGATCTCCCCGTCAACCACTGGCTTAGAAATGGCTCTCTGGGATTATCTAGCTAGCTGCCTTTTAAATATTTCCTAATTTAGGCCCCTTCGGTTCTTGTGTTTTAATAATTTCTCATCTCTTTTAAAAAACAGATAAAGTAGCAAAAGAAAAATGACTGTGACCAAAGTTTAAGTACTTTAAAAATGGATAGAGAGCACATTTCAAAACACTGTCTTATTGGCTTGATTCCCAAAGCAGATAACTCTAGAACTAATGCATCCAGCAGATTTCTTTTCCTCCTCTATTAGAAAAGTTCAATGAACAAGTATTTTCTCTGCCTTTCATCCTAATCCAATTTAAAAGAAAAAATGAAACTCTTGAAACAAATATGCAGTCAAACTAAATTCCCTCATCATCCAGACCCCAAAATGTATCTCATTTTTTTTTAACTCTTCTCTTCCACCTTAGAATCAATATGGCGTATTGGTTCCAAGGGTGTCAAAGAACCATGTAAGAGGGGTGAAATGTAATATGTCCAGCCTTTAGGTGGTAGGGGATGGAGTAAAACGCTACACCACCCTTTGTTCAGCCATTTCCCACTTGGTGGGCATCCCCTGAGTTTCCAATTTTTTCCCACTACAAAAGGGATGTTACAACTATTTTTGTATACATGGGTCACTTTCCTCCATCTTTCATCTCTTTGGGCTATCAGCCTAGTAATGGTATTCCAGGATCATCCAGAAGATTTCTCTAACCATTATAGTTGTCAAGGAATAGACAGGTCAACAAAAGGAAAGCTAGAGAGAAGAGAATACTAGAAAAAGCTACTGCCTCAATGCCTTAGTGAATCAGTAGTTCATATTCCTTTTCCTATTATCTGTCAGAGGCCTGTTTGATAGGATAGTTCTCTGTTTGGAATCTATACCTCCTCCCCATTCAGGCTCTCTCAAAGTATATGGCTGGCCAGGAAAACATGCATTGATGAATCTTAAAATGTTATAAAACATAAAATGCCTCTAAATTGCAAGTCACAGGTTCTAAAACCAAATAACCCATCTAAATTTTTATTTTAAAAATTTTTATTTACCCAAACAGAAATATTTAATTTTGTTTTTGTAGCAAAGAATAAAAAAGGAAAGAGAATGGGGTGAAGAGGTCAAGGAATTTTGCAAAATCAAGCAATATAAAAACCCAAACTGACAGTTTGCAATGCTATTTTTTTAAAATTAATTAATGATTTATTTTATGTATAATTTATATGTAAGTTTATAATAACAAACTAATGTATTTTTAAATTTAAAAAGAGAATGGATCTCCCTAACTAACCCATGCTAAAAATTCAATAGCTATTTGCAAGCTGGTTTCATTCTAATCAACATGGGAGCTTTGCTCCATTTCCCACCTGGTTCAATTTGTGCTTACCTAGAAACCTGGGAGCCTGAATTCTCCCCTCTAGGCCCATCCTATTAATATTGAACTTAGTGTGGACACCTGATCAACATAAGTTACTGTAGCTCAGAATTCCCAAACTCAAGAGATCTGCTAGCTTCAGCCTCCCAGTGAGATCCAGGAGTATAGACATAAGCCACCACCCATGGCTGTATGCCATATTCCATAATCAGAGTCTCCCACCTCTGCAAAGAAGGTAGGGTAATATATTTTCTTCTCTTTTACTTGAGGCCAAACTTATTCATCATAATTACACAGCAAGTTCATTGGAAAAAAAATAACTCTTGGGAGACAATTTATACCATATAATTTCAGAAAATATATGTGGAAATTTGTCATTATATGTAATTGGTAAAAAAAATGATAAAAAAATTAAACAGCTTACGTTATGATGAAAAAATTTTAAAATAGTTCTTATTGTTCTTTTCATGTACATTGTTATAGTCATTGAATATATTATTTTCTTAATTTTGCTTACATTATTTTGATAAGTACATACAAGCTTTCTCATGGAGAAATAATAATCTACTAACACTGATATACCACAACTTATATATCTATTAACCCTCCCTTTTCAAAAAATTTTGTTGTTGCCTTTTCCATTATTCAAAAATAACAAGCATGAATATTTAAATATAGAAAGTTAATATTTTCCTCTTTCTTTTTTTTTCTTATTCTCTCTTATATTTTCCTTCTTTTTTAAATCGGACACAATCCTAAGAATGCTATCAATGGGCCAGGGGAGATGATCATTTTAGTAAAATCCTCTCTTTTCTTCTCATCTCTTTTCCTCTCATCATAAAAGTAATGATGAAATAGTAATAGCTAATAATAATATAGGATCAAAGACATACTAAATACATTATAAATATCTTATTTATTCCTCATGACAACCTTTGGAGGTAGTTGTTACTATTATTCTCATTTTAGAGATGAGGAAACTAAAGTGAATGAAGATTAGGTGACTTGTTCAGGATCACACAACTAGTAAGGGTCTGAGGACAAAATTTGAACTCAGGGATTCTTGATTCTAAGTCTAGTATTCTATTCACTGTGCTAACTAATTACATCTCTTATTCCTCTTCCCTCTCTTCCTCTTCTTCTCTCTTTCTCTCATTTTCTTCTCCCTAGTATGTATTTCTAGCAATGCTATTACTGGGTTGGAAAACATGATCAATCTTGTAACATTAGAACACTTCTAATAAAAATGTAATAGGATACGTATTTCCCCATGGTCCTGTCAACCATTTAATTTTGTTAGCTTCTATCTTTGACATTGTGGAGGATGTAGAATTTTAATTGATCCCCAGTGCTTAGTGGATAGTAAGTGCTGTGATAGTAGTTTTCATTTAGCGGTTCATGAACTCCTTGAGAGTTTATGACAAGGTTCCAAGGGGTTATGCAAAGAATTCTTTAATGGCACTTCAAGCAGTAAATAATGGCCCAATTATGTTATAAATATATTTTCGTCCCTGACAACAAGCATACATGCTTATAACATTATGAACTTGTTCTTGCTGTGATTTGAAACTATTGTTATCACATGCATAATGATTTTGATGCTTGTGCAGTAATTATATTTGACTAAGTATAATGTGTTTCATTCTTTCATCCTGTCATCAAATTGTTTCCAAACCTCTAGAAGGAGATTCAGGTATAAACTCATCAATAACAGATGATGAAATACATGGTCTTACCTTCTTTTGTTTTTGTACATTGCATTAGAGTAAGATCCCTCTTTCTTCTCTATCATACTGTGTTTATACTTCATTAGCTGTATAATCAAATGATTGGGATGTTATAAATAAATATGTCTTAGAGACTTTGAAAACCATGATTGCTGAGCAAGTGCATTTCAAGTGCCATCTTGAAACCATCATGGAGCATTACAAATGTTCTCTAGAAACAAACTTTATATTGTTCTCATTATAGTTTTAAGGCTGTTTTCTGATGCAAACTCATCCCCTGCTTACATTATTATTCTTCTGGCAGATTTTCAGACAAACTGGTTGGCAGCATTAGTCCATCCTTCAGTAGTTTCTGTGAGAGTGTAGCCATTGTGCCAGTGATAGAAGAGAAGAAATTATAATTGAAGACACTTTCTTTACAAATATTAGTTTAATATGTAAACATTTGTAATAATAAAAATAAATGTAATATATAATAATTTAAATGCTACATGTAATATTTAGAAATTAGTTTTGTTAAATAATATTAATAAAAATTGTTGTGGTTGCCATTTATAAAATTAACTCTTAAGTCACAATGATGATAGTAGCTTTTAATAGTAAAGAAATAAGGAAGGAAGGAAGTAGAAAACTATTTCCTAGCCTACCACCCCAAAGTCTGATCCACAGAATTTTAGCTCACTCCCCAACAAGGTTCTAATCACCATGTGGAAGTCTGGTAATCTCTTCAGAGCAAGAGTTTTACCAGCTCACGAGGGTGTCTTCCTCCTGAGCCACCAATGCTGAATAATGTAGAAGAATCATTCCTAGAAAACTTATACCAAAGACCTTGATCTCTTCTATGGTCTCGTCTTTCATAGTCCTTTTCTCCACATCACTTTCTGTATCTCTGAGCTAGTCTATCATATCTCATGAACCAATCAAAGCCTCTCTGACCCAGACCTGTAACCCTTAGTTCCAGGTGATGTTCCTAGGGCTCTTAACCTGTGACCTCTCTTTGGAGTGTTCTAGCCATGATAATGGGATGGGTTGAAGGAGAAGAAAGTTCACAACCCTGGGAGGAAGGGGTTCCCTTTAAACACATTATTAAATATGAAGTAAGCAGTCAGTCAATAATAATTTATTAAGCATATTTTATGTTCTGGGTACCAGTCTAAACTTTTGGTGTATGAAGAAAGATAAGTGATATAGTTTCCTGTCCTTGAGGAGTCCACAATCTAATAGGCAGGTAACATGCAAATAGTGATGTACAAACAAGCTACTTACAAGATATGGAAATTTGCAAAATAAATTGAAAGAAGTGTATATGAAGTTAGTAAGTACACTTATCATTTAATATAACACTCATC
Organism: Monodelphis domestica; assembly: GCF_027887165.1. Classification (NCBI taxonomy): domain Eukaryota; kingdom Metazoa; phylum Chordata; class Mammalia; order Didelphimorphia; family Didelphidae; genus Monodelphis; species Monodelphis domestica. The sequence continues at coordinate 38,130,116 of NC_077228.1, read as the reverse complement.
ATTAGCCAAATAAAAAACAAATATTTTGTATCATAATTGCTGGTCATTTTTATCTATTAGCTAGGTGATTAAATTTTTTTTAATGAATTTCCATCTCTCAGCAAGAGAGCTTGTAAAATTCTCCTTCCATTTTCCCCTGTGTCTCTGTGTAAGTGAATATTATCACTTTTTTCTTGTTTGAAATGAAAATACAGCAATAAATCTGATGCAGAACCAGATTAAAAACTGTCTTTGTTTAGTGTTCAGATAATATTGAAGATCTTTGTTCAAATAAAAAACAAAATATAAAAATTAAATTTATATATCATTATATATGTTGAACATTTCCCAAGTCAACTTATTTCATTAAAATATTTATATTCAAAAACATTTTAAAATAAGGAAATTTGAAATTTAGCACATCATAATGAACATATGAAGCCTTTCTGGATTATTTTTCATTCTTATAGAATGATCCAAATAAATATTTATAATTCTTTTACAGTTTTACAATTTTATGTTTAGAGTTTTTGTTATTATAGATAGAAAAAAACTTCTGTATTACAGAATTATAATTATGTAACTGATTTTAATTTGAGGCTTTTTAGGGGTCAAAAATGATCTTTTTAATTATTGTACACTTAATGAATAAATTTAAAATAATGTTATGAGTGGCATATTAAAGTACCCTGGAGATTTGCTATGCCTTTTTGTTGACATTGTTAAATGAATTAATAGAACAAAAACCATTGGGCATGCCATGCTATGAGATCAAATGAGGAAGAGAGATCACTTCCGATTGAGGGACTTAGGAAAAGATCATAGAAGAGTTCACATTTGAATAGTGCCTAGAAGGATGGATATTATGCCAAAAGAGCAGAGATGAATTGATGCTAGACATTTCAGACATGGAGAATGACATGACCCAATGCACAAGTATTGGATTTATATTTTCAGAGGAAGGCAAGTAGTTCAAGTTGCTAGGAATGTAGACTTCTTGAGGAAAAGAAATATGAAAAAAAACACTGGAAAAACAGACCATGGGATTGGACAAAAGCTAAACAAATTATAGTAGATGACCATAAGAAATGCTGAACTGGACTGGTCAGAAGAAAGTGGGACAAACTCTAGGAACTGATGTAAAGTGAAGTAAGTAGAACTAGGAGAATAATTTATACAATGACAACATTTTAGAGAAAAACAACTTTGAAATCATTTAGACCTTGATTGAAAATTGGATTGAAAATTAATCATGCTACCTTCCTCTTGCCAGATTGGTGCTGAACTTAAAAATCAGAATGAAAGGTATAGTTTTTGGACACTGTCAAAGTGAGAATTTATTATTTTCATGTTTGTTGTGAGTTTTGTTTTTGACTTAATTTTCCAGTTTTGGGGGAGGGATAGTGGAAGGGGAAAATAATTATTTAAAAGGAAAAAGAGAAAAAAAGAAAAATAGATTGTAGTCAAATTGTGGCAGGTCTCTCTGAGACATTTAATGAATTAGTATTCCTTTTCATCAGGTGAGGTTACTATTAAGAGAGACTTAAACTTTAGGCCATGGAGAGAAGTTAAATGTTTTAAGGTAATGAGTTGATGCATTCATATTTGTATATTAAGAATAACCTGGCAGTATTGTGAAAGGTGGATGGAATGGAGGAGGAATATATCTGAGGTAGTGAATCTAGTTAGGAGACTTTTACAAAGGTCTAGATAAAAGAAAATGGTGGGTGGAGGACCAGCTAGATGGCTAGAGAACCAGACTGGAGATAGGAGGTCCAGGTTCAAATCTAACCTCAGATACTTCCTAGCTGTGTGACCCGGGCAAATCACTTAAATCCAGTTGCCTAACCCTTATTGCTCCTCTACCTAAGAACCAATACAACAGAAAATAAGAATTTAAAAAATTAACTTGCTCATTATTTCTTATAATACAGTAGTATTCTATCACAATCATGCACCACAAGTTGTTGAGCCATTCCCCAATGAATGGGCATCCTCTCAGTTTCCAGTTCTTTGCACCACAAAGAGAGCTGCTATCAGTATTTTAGAACATATAGGTTCTTTTCCTTTTTCTCTGAACTCCTTAGGAAACAAACCTAAGTCTAAGGTCTTGACAGATACTTTTATTTGCCATCTATAGATGCAGGAAGACCTAACAAAAATGTGTTGATTAGCTCCAGGTGTGTTGGCCCAGGGCAAAAATAGTCCCTTGGGAAGAAGAAGCAACCCTAGCAGTAGACAAAACCTTTCCCAGATAGGAGATCTAGCTCAGGGCAGTATAAGATCACATCTGTGAAGGCAGAAATGAGATCTAACAGGGCTCAAGGGATTGTCAGGTGAAGCAACAACCTCATCTTTCCTCTGTTTCAGAGAGAGATTTTCTGAGAGGGTCATTGCCTTCTTGCTGTAGCTCCTCTCAATCTGGCCACCTCAAACAGGAATCTGGGCATGATTGTGCCTGTTCATGGATTAGGGAATATTGCTAAATAGTGGAGGACGATCCTTTTGATGGGTTTTCTCTGTTATTCACCAGAGGCTGAGAGTGAAACAGCAGCAAAATATAAATTTATGGAATTGTCAGATAGGTATGGCTAAATCTGACCTCCTTTCCTATGAGATCATGACTTTTTCTAAAAAGACCCTCACCTTCCATCTTAGAATCAATACTGTGTATTGGTTCCAAGGCAGAAGAGTGCTAAGGGCTAGGCAATGGGGGTTAATTGACTTGCCCAGGGTCACACATCTAGGATGTATCTGAGACTATATTTGAACCCAGAATCTCCTATCTCTAGGTCTGACTCTCAATCCACTGAGCCACCCAGGTGCCCCCAAGATCGTGACTTTTTAATTGTTTGATCAGTTTTTTATGACTTCAAAGGAAATATACTATATTTTCTTTAACTATTATAGCCCTAGAGAGCTGTACAGATTGCAAAATGGAAAAAAAAAGTTATTTCTCTGCCATTCTGACATAATTTTGCCTATAGGAAAACTTGTAAGAGTCCTAATGGATGTTGAGGTTTGTTTTTTTTTCTGAGATCTGAAGCTCTGCTTGAGTATAATAAAATGTAGGTTTTGACCTCTATAATTTCTTTATTGTGGTAAACATTTTGGCAGCAGAGATATTTCTCCCATAACAACAAAACCACTTAAAGAAAAAGATTTTGTAACTAACCTTCTACCTACTATCATAACCTCTCCCAAGAGACTGACAATTAAACCTCAGCAGAATATAGGAATAAATTTGTAAAGATGTCAAACAGATAGGGCTAAATTTTATCCAACAACTCCTACTTGTTGTCTAGCCAGTAATCATTTTCTCTGAGGGGGAAAAAAAACTAAACAAAATTCCCCTTGTCACACAAGGCAGCCAGAACAGACAAAACTGCAGACCTCTTGAACCCATAAGGTCGCTTTTCAGTCATCTAACTGGAAAAAGAACATAAAATGAAAACAATAACCAGAGGACCAGGCTTGGAAATGACCTTGTTTTCAAGAGCTTTCAAGAAATCAAGAGGTTTGGTTGGGTTTAGCCAACTGGCATCAAGGGAGGTTTTCAGGGGAGCTTTGGGCTCTGTGGCATGGCCTCTTTGTGGCAAAATAAGCCAAAGCCTATTAAAAAAAAAGTCTGACTTTTCTCATTAGAGATCAGATTCCACCATGATCTGACCTGGTACGGACTTCATGCCCCTTAATGGAAAATGGAGAAGTCTTGGATACCCCAACATACACAAGAGAAGGAGAATTGTTTTACTTTTGTCTTTTTGACTCCTGTGCCTAGTAGCATAGTATCCAGTCCATGATAAACCCTTAATAAATGCTTGTTGAATTTAATTCTTGGGCTAAAAACAATGGGTAGAAATTACAGAGACATATTTGCTAGCCAGGAGAGAGATAACGGGTTTGCATTCACCGAGGGTCTGCAGACAAAGCCTTGCTGAAAACTTATCGAATGTATCTATCATAAAGCAGATTTTTGTTCAGTTATGGGATAGTCTAGAGGACCTTTGAATTCTCTTCAATCCTGGAAAATTCTGTGATTTCTTAGCACACTGGGCATGTGGGATGAAGAGGAAGACAAGTTTAGTTTAGTTAGTGTGCGGTGAGAAAGAAAGCTGAGAAGGTAAATAGGGGCTGTATTGTGGTGGTCCCTGAATGATGCCTGGCAAAGAAACTTGGCCTTTATTTGGTAGACAGGGGAGGGTCCTTTGAAGGATCTGAACTCCAGAGCGACACAATAAAAGCAGTGTCTCGTGAAGACTGATCTGGCAGCAGTTTCCAGGATTAATCCTACTGGGGGCAGTGAATCTGAAGACAGGAGACCAGTTAGGAGGCCATTGAAATAATGTAGCTTAACATTATGTTCAGCATTATGTCAGCTCCATTATGGGTTCAATAGGCTTTTGTGAGTTGGCCTGGGAACCTAACCTCCATTCACCAATAACATTGTTTTTATGGGGAAATGTGTTCTGTCTTGTGAGGCAAGAAGGGAATAGGGCATCACCTCCCCACTCACCCCTGCCAGAGTCCCAGGGACCACAGGTCATCCAGCACACACTGGAAAGGGAGCATGATGGGTCAGGGATGCTTCTTGCTCCCCAAGGTTCTTTTGTGGGTTGGACCTTTGGGGATGCATGCAGGATGTTTATAAGTCAGGGTGGGCCTGTTGATTGGACTTCTCTAATGGATCCGGCTTGTGATAATTATTCTGATAGTGATTTATGGAGCTAACAGAAATGCTTTGTTTTATTAAAAATATGCTTTATCCAACACAAATTTAGATTTTATAGTTTATTTTTTTAATAAGTTTTTATATCCTCTTCTATCTGCCTGTGTACTTTTCATTGGTTTTAGCTGTGGATCTTTTCTCTCAATATATATTTTTAAAAGTTTTATTTACGATTTTTATTATTATGTTACAGTCATTTTCTATTATATCCTACTATACATTGAAACATCCTTCATAACAAAGAAAAACAGGCAAAACCAATTGCCATGGTGAGACATGAGCATATGATATTCCACACCGGGAGTTTCTCACTTTCCAATTTATATTATATGTGAGTAAACAGTACACATATACTCATTCAGATGGCTCATAAATTTAGGAGTTCCCTCAGGTGATGTATATCAACCCATCCATGCCTGCCTAACCTATAAAAATCTTGTCCATGTTTTCCTTAAAGTTCATCACAAAGGCTCCACCCAATGTGCTTAAGGGCTTCCTTACTTTTTCTTAACATTGTGAAGGTACCAACTTTGGTTGCCAACTTGTTACTTCTCCATCTGTTCTTCCTGTCATGTAATTCCTTAATGACAAACCAAAAACCCCAAATCATATATTCTTATAAACAAATGATAAGTCATTTGTTTTTCTTCTATGTTTCTACTCCCACAGTTCTTTCTCTTGATGTGGATAACATTCTTTCTCATAGGTCCCTCGGGATTGTCTTCTATTAGTGAAGTTCCTTACATTGTATTTTTCTACAATGTTTCACTTTTGTGTACAATGTTCTCTTGGTTCTGCTCATTTCACTCTGCATCAGTTCCTGAAGGTTTTTCCAGTTAACATGGAATTCCTCTAGCACATCATTCCTTAGAGCACAGTAGTATTCCATCACTACCATATAGCACAATTTGTTCAGCCATTCCCCAATCAAGGGACACCCCCTCATTTTCCAATTTTTTGCCACCACAGAGAGCATGGCTATGAACATTTTTGTATAAACATTTTTCCTTATTATCTCTTTGTGTTACAAACCTAGTAGTGGTATTACTGGATCAAAGGGTATGCATTTTTTAAAAGCCCTTTGGGCATAGTCATGATTTTTTAAAATTTAATTTTAATTTTTTCCCATGGTTCCATGAGTCATATTTTCTCCCTCCCTTCTTCTCTCCCTCACTTCTGGAGCTGACAAGCAATTCCACTGAAACCATGATTTTTTAATAGATGCAGACCCACAGATTGCCTTTGAACTCATTGGGTTAAATTTATCTGGAAGACCCATGTGTACATTGAAGAGCACAAGGGCTTAGAAGACATTGTTTTAGCTGTGGATTTAGATAATGATAAGAAGCCAAATGATTTTAAATTCTAGTGTATCATCATCATCATAAGATTCTAATAATCTATCGAATATCTATATCTATATCTATAATAAAATCTAATAATCTGTGGTTTCCTTAATGGGGCTATTTTTTTCACTGATATGGATAACAGTTCCTCTATAATTGAGTTTCTAGGAAGCAAGATCTGAATCTAGGTCTTTCTATCTCTCTGCCTAGCATTCTATCTGATGTACTTAACAGCCTTGATTATAATTGCCAATTTGAGCTCTAATTCCAAACCCACTGTACTTCCCACTATATCATACCATCCATATTGAACATTAAAAAAAAAAAGAAAACAATACTTAGAAGCATATCACACATAGGTCTCCTTCAAAAGCTTTTAACCTGAGTTTCAAAAATGAACATTTGATTTGAAAATAAATGGATTACCTTTTGGTAAGCTCCACAGATGAACAGTGTCATCTACTGCATAATATTTAGTTAAATGTTGTGCAATTAACATCTTTTTATTGGAATGTTATTACTGACTCTATTATGGGTGTGCCTCACCTTGAGAAAACTCAGTATGTACTTGTAGGGACAGGAGAACAGAGAAATCCATGAAAAGTTGAAGTCAATGTGCCCATTTATAAACTTAGCCACTGCTTTGTTACTTTTAATAGACTGACTCTCTACATTTATTCATGTGAGCCATGGCCAGGATAGGATGGGTGGAAGAGGGAGGTTAGATCTCTGATTCCTCCCAACCAAAGCTTTTGTTTTTTTACATCTCAGCCAGGAAGAGAAGTGGTGCTTTGGCAAGAGCGTGGCAGTGTCAAAGTACAAGGTTCATGTCCAGAGAGACTTCTTCAGGCTCCACCCTTGTGGTCCTCTTCCGGCTGCCCTTTGGGCATCTCTTCTATAATCTTCTCCGGGTGCTGTTGAAGGGTGGAGACTGATGCAACAGACTGGCTGCAGGGAATGGAGATGAGAGAGATTGACATTTTCTGGCAGTCTTTAGTAACACTAATAGTCCTGGTCTTGCCTTAGCATCTGAAGAGTGATTGGGTGAAGAGATGGATGGAGAAATAGATTTCTGGGAACAATTTCATTAATTTTTTTCCCTTAAGTTTCTCAATCAGATTTTCAATATTAGTTGAACTCATTTTCTTCTTAAAAAGGGAAAGTCATATGCTTCTTTTAAAAAACCTTTCAATTTTATTCTTGGTTCCAAATTGTCTTCCTCTCTCACCCATTGAAAAGAGGCTCTTTGAAATGACAGCTGGATGGTGAAGTGGACAGAGAATTTGGTCTAGAATCAGAAGATCTAAAATCAAATCTGACCTCAAACACTAGTTGTGTGATCCTGGGCAAGCCACTTAACCCTGTTAGCCTCAGCTTTTTCATCTGTAAAATTAGCTGGAGGAGGGAATGGCAAACCAGTCCAGTATCTCTGCCAAGAAAACCCTGAATGGGGTCACCAAGAGTTGGACACAGCCAAACAGCAACGACAGCCTTCAGTTGATCCTTCAGTCAGTTGGCCAAGTTATTTGGTCGAGGCTTTGGATTCAGGACTCCCTTTGTCCACAGTCGCATTTTATTGAGGGTTGGACTTTTGCTTCAGAGAGAAGTGAGACAGTGACCTCTTCTCCAATAGAGTGGGCAAGTAAGAGGATAACTAATGGAATTCATCTTATTAGGGATCCAAGATTATTTAAAAAGATAATGATATAGAGGTGTCCTTCCCAGAAAAAAAAAAAAGAAGATGGGGCCAGGGGGAAGGGCTGATTGTGCTGTTTGTTTACTGCATCTCACATATTTATACAACATGTTCCCTGTTTAAAAGCACTTTACTGTCATTAGCTAATTGCCTCTCCTGAGCTACTGGGCCCCCAGAGGAAGGCTACTGTGAAACTGAGCCTGCTCTAAGTAAGATCTTCCTAGAGGAAGGAGATCATTTACATGTCAAATCAACAAGCATTGAGAAAAAAGGGAAGGGAACATTTATTAATTATGTGTCAGGCACTGTGCTAAACCCTTTACAAATATTAACTCATTTGATACTCACAATAGCCGTGTGTGGTAGGATATTATGATTCCCATTTTCCAGTTGAGGAGATTGAGGCAAACATCGGTTAAGTGACTTTTCCAGGGTCATACAACCAGTAAAAGTCTGAACTAAGGCTTGAACTAAGGTGTTCTTGACTCTGGGTCCAGAGTTCTTCCCACCAAGTTGCCTAGCTGCCTCCAGCTATTATGCACTGAGTCTACACCAGGTTGGATACTTGAAAAGATGGCTATTACTGCTATCAAAGTTCTAGTGATAATTCTGAGGGTGGTTATTATACTTCTAACACTAGATCATGAGCCCCTACTACTGTGCTGTTCCCTAAAAAAAAAATCACCAGTAATCCTGATTCTTTAGCAAAGGCATTTCCTTAATGGCATAATAAGGAACAGCAGTAATAAAACATTTCCCTCCATTATGAGGGGAATTCTTTTCCCCAAGTACCCAGAGTCCTTTGGTGGGAGGGAAGAAGAGGGATGAATTCAAGTACAAGAATGGTGAGTCACATTCCTAACCCTAGTAGATAGACCATTCATAAGACAAGAGCTGCATAACCTCAACAACATGGTGGTGGTAATGGGCAATGCCATTGCATAGCTCAACATGCTCCTCCTCCTGAAGGCCGTTCTGCCATTGGGCAGTATCTGGGAGTCCAGATTGCTGCAGGCTACAGTCAGGCAGGCTATTCTGCCACTAAGCAGAAGCTGCCAGGCTGTGCCAGGCAGGTTTCTATGCTCTTGTAAAGTCTTTGCTGAAGATCTCTGTTGGATGTTGGACAATTGCTACATTGGCCGGGTGGTACTAGGATCTCTAGTCTTTTTAGCAGTAGAGCCACAGAGTTCTGTAAATGAGATAGTACTTTTAATATAGGAGCAGCAGAAACATATCTTTTTGATTCCATTTGTTTGTTACCTCTAGGCTAGAGATGGGAGGTGTTTTGTTTTGGGGTTTTTTCTTCTTTCCACAATCCTTCCTGGCTCAAAAGCCCATTCCTACCCTAAACCACTCCATCTTGCCTAGCAGTGATTTATTTCAGTTTAGTCAATCCCATCACCCACACTCCTTTGGGGATTTTATTAGGTTTAGCTATGGACAAAGGTATGCTGTAAGCAAGTTCATTGCCTTACAGGCTTCACTTCCTATGCAATCAAGCTGTTCAAGCCTCTATCCTTTCTAGAGAAGGAATTAAATTTTTTTCTTTTATATCTGAAGGTCTTTATTATTCTATGTTATATCTGTAGGTCTTTATTATTCTATGTTATATCTGTTTTATATCTGAATGTCTCCAGACCTTCAGTTTTTAGCTGACATCTCACCCCAAGAACCTCTTCTTAGATATGGAAAGATTGATTATGAAGAGCTTTAAATGCCAAATGGAGGAGTTTATATTTAATGGTAGAAGTCATCAGGAGCCTCTGAAATGTAGAAAGTAAAGGAACCTTAGAAGATCATAGCTTTTGAGCTAAAAGGGACCTAAAATACCATCCAGTCCAATACTCTAATTTTATAAATGAGGAAACTGAGGCTCATGAAGATTAAATAACCTGCCCAAGGTCACACAGATAGTAAATGACAAAGACAGGATTTAGATTCAGGTTCTCTGACTCTAGAGCCAGGAATTTTCCCTTATTGCCCCTCATGGTTAGACCTGTCCTTTAGGAAAATCACTTTAGTGGCTATGTGGATAGATAGGAGTGGTAGAATTCTTGACAGAGGGAGACCAACTAGAAGGTCAATTAATCAGTCAACAAACATTTAAGCACTTATTACTTACTGGGCACCACACTGAGTATTAGTGATATAAATGATATATAATGATATATAATGATATAACACAATATAACACAATATAGTATAATATAGTATAATAGAATAGAATAGAATATGACATGACATGGCATGATATGATATGATATGATATGATATGATATGATATCTATAAAATGACCTAGAAAAAAGGTCCCTGCCCTCAAGGAACTTTCATTCTAATGGATCAGACAACATGTACACAAAAAGGCATGAATAAGATGCATGGAATAACTGTATTTATATACAAGCATACAAGTGACTTTAGAGAGAAATACTTCTGCCAGCTGATGAGACTGGGCAAGCCCAAGAGCCTACAGAAAATGGAAACAGAAGAGAAATCAAAGAAGTCTGGACTTCTAGCTTTAAATCCATGTGGTGTGTGGTGCCCTCTTCTGGCTTTCGGTTGAATTATTTTGTTTGTAGATGTTTGGGTTTTGGGACAATAAGGGACTTTAGATTTGGGGCAGAACAGAATCATTATAGGTTATTTGGACCAGCCCTCATTTTATAGCCAATGAAATGATGGTCAACAAAGGTGAATGACTTGCTAAAGATCAGGCAAATAGTAAGCAGCAATCTCAGTATTCAAAGCCATCTTCTCTGATCAGCATATGGAGGCAGCTCTGTGTGTGTGTGTGTGTGTGTGTGTGTGTGTGTGTGTGTGTTTCTGTCTGTCTGTCTGTCTGTCTTTGCCTTGACTAGGATAAAATACAAACATATTAGCTTGGCATTGAAGATCCTTCACAATTTGCTCCCAGCTCCCATCCCTAGCCACCCTGCCAACTTTATTTTAGCCTATTCTCCTTTTCTACCTCTGGGTTTCAGTCAAATTGGACTATAACCATTTCATGAACTCTGCACTCCACCTTCCTTATATTGGTACAAGCCACCAGCCCTCCACCATATTTGTTATCCATCCCATCCTTCTTTCCACTTCTCAGAATTCATTGGCACACATAGTTTGTGGGCCAGGTGAATCTGAAAGTATGACAAAAACCTGATACCTTTTAAAAACTATACATTTGTAATAGGGATCAACTGAAATTTATTGAGTTGGGTGATGGAGTTGACATGGTTAGACCTGCTTTTAGAAAAAACTCTTAGGTAGGGGAATGGATGAATGGATGAATGGATAGATGGATGGATGGATTGGAGTAATTCTTCCTCGTTAGACCTAAGGCTCAGACTTCCCAGTTTACATGAACTGCTTAGTATCTTAGAAATCCAGTTCCATGCCACCAAGTAAATTAATAAAAATATTTATAGTAATCAAAAAATGAATCAGAATAATCCAGAACTCTAGGTAAAATCCAGTGAAGGAATTAACTGAATAGCTAATGAAGTTCTATACACTTTATGTGATAGGGAGTGGATCTATGATATATTGACAAAATAATAATCACTAGGGTAGCTAGGTAGGACAGTGGATAGAGTGACAGGGCTAGAATTGGGAGGACCTGGATTCAAATGTGGCCTCAGACAGTTCCTGGCTGTGTGATCTTGGGCAAATCACTTAATCCCAACTGCCTAGCCCTTGACATTCTTCTATCTTACAACTGATACTAAGAGGTGTCAAAGATTTTTAAAAAGGTAAAGTTTTTAAAAAGCTTTCAGATTTGCAAGTAATTCTGCAAATTTCAATTATGAGACCACACATAGGAAGTTTTTCATAAAATTTAAAGCACCATATAAATGAAATCTATGGCCACAATGGACTCCATTCATTCTTATGATACTTTGAAAACCAAATCATTACCTTGCCAATTAATTTTTGTTTGTTTTTTTCCTTTGTGAAGGAAGGCAGGCCATGCAACATAAACCTACTGACAAAGACTAATGTAAAGGAAATTCTTGTGTGGGGAGAGGAGTTTAATTGAGGGGATTGCTAAAATCTGTTTCATTGCATTCAGAAGTCAGAAGTCATAATATGACGGCGGCTTATAAATCATGGCATGCAGCAAAACACTGAGCATCAGGGAGAGAATTGGCATCTCTTCTGTTCTATGTACCTCTCAAGTCTTTGTGATACCTTTACTAATAATTAGCATTTATGGAGCTCTTGACAATTCCATAGAATCCAGGACGTTTGAGACGGAAGAGATTGAAGTTATTTAGGCCAATCTAACCTTGAACAGAGATCTTCAACAACACTCAGACTTGTATTTTATGCATTTTATTTTGTTTCTTTCATTAATAGATGGAAGTCAATGAATCAAATATTGGTGGCTAAAAGAAAATTGCCAACACAAATAAATGGCTTCTTCCACCAGTAATCATAAAAACTACAACAATCTGATGAAATATCTCTAAGGACAGCCTACCTTCTGTATGTTGTTGTGAAATCATTTCAGTTTTTTCTGATTCATCATGACTCCATTTAGGGTTTTCTTGGCAAAGATCCTGGAGTGGTTTGCCATTTCCTTCTTTGTCTCATTTTACAGATGAAGAAACTGAGGCCAACAGGATGAAGTGGCTTGCCCAGGATCACACAGTTAGGAAGTGTATAATATCAGATTTGAACTCAAGTCTTCTTGACTCATGGCTGACATTCTATCTACCATGCCACATAGCTGCCATTAACTTCTGTATCACAAACTTTCAAATTCTTATAGACAGGAATCTTTAGCATTGGATCCAATTCATCAAATTTTTTTTTAATGCTTTCTTCACAGGTGATCTTGATTCAGTCAGGATTACAGTCAAATGGTTCTGGCTCCTGTCTTTGCTCCAGAACCTTCCCTGGAAGCCCCCACCCCGCCGATGCCTGAAGAGTGAGTACATCATTAGCCTCCAGATCCAGCCACTTGTCCTAAGACTCTTGTTGGTCCCTGGAACTAACTGCCCTGTGTTGGCTACAGAAGGCTCAGCCACTTGCTTCCTATCCTCTGTCTTGGTTTCATAGGTTTCTTCAGTGCTCCATTGGTTATCTCCAATCAAATCCACCTTACTTTGCTGCTTCTTGTCTAATGATTACACTTGCACAGTAAGTTGTCTCTTCTGCTCCTGCCTGCTGTATGGTAAGCCTGGCAGAACTCAACATGACTGACAAGAAGTATGGATCTCAAGAGCAGACCCTAAACTAACTGATCAATCACCTGGCCTCCTCAGTAGTCCACACTGATACTTTGTGTGGACACTGATCTCTACCTTTTGGACCTTTGAAATTCAGAGCACTGTTTCTTCTCTATCATTTTAGGACAGAATGCTAGAAGCTTTGGAGTCTGTGGGTCTGAGTGGGCTCATAACCACACTGACCACTGCTACGTCCAGTGGCTTCCAGCTTCCTACCATGAGATGTATACTACCAAAAGACTTCTTAGGGGAGCTTCTGTCTCCCCTGCTTCTTGATTCAGAGTCTAGTTTGTCTGTACTGATGCTAGCTTTTCTTGTGGCCCTATTTTTGATTGTCAGTAGGATTCTGGCTAATTTTTTTTTTTATAGTTCTAGAGTGAAAGAAGTCACAGTAACGTTTTGTTGGATTTCTTGATCATTCTTGGGTCTCATGAAATTTTTGGCTTTTTACTGAAGCAAGTGTTTGGGAGATGATCTGACTGTTTTCATTTAGGCAGTAATCTTGATTAGAAGTCACTTAGGACCATTTTTTTTATCATCCCCCTCAAACCCTATTGGACTACAACTAAGGGGGAAATAGTAGAAATGTCTCTCCTCTCCATCACAGGGTTCATGGTAGCTTACAGAAGAAGAACATGACAGTAGGAAACCTAGGGAAGCCTGAGACTAGACCCTAAGTCTGCTGATTCCTTTTTCTGACTTTTTAAATTTTCATTTTCTAAGCCTTGATCAATGGACAGAAGTTATAAACAATAGATTTATCAAGCCTTGGCAATAACCCTTTAGACTGAGTCTGAGGGCTAGACACTAGCTACCCAGAAGGAAGAGATTTATTCCAGAAGGGAGGGAGACAATTTGGATCTTATAACTCCAATTATATTTGCATTATATAAACATTTTTATATAGCTCTGGTCTTTTCATTGAGAAGGCTTGAAAGTCTTCTATTTCATTAAAGATCCATTGCTCCTTTCTTTCCTTCCCCTTCTTCCCTCCAGAATTATACTTAGTTTTTCTGGGCAAGTTGTTGTTGGTTGTAATCCTATATCATTTGCTTTCTGGACTATTGTTTTCCCAACTCTCCACTTGTTTATTGTGGTAGCTGCTAGATCTTGTGTGATACTGACTGTTTGCTTTCTACTTAAATTCTTTTTATCGGATTGCTTGTAGTATTTTTTTTTTTACCTAGAAGCTCTGAAATTTTGGTTATAACGTTCCTAGGATTTTTCATTTTGGGTTTTCTTTCAGGAGATGACTAGTGGATTCTTTCATTTCTATATTGCCTTTTAGTTCTAAGAAATCTGGGAAGTTTCCCTTTTCAGTCAACTCTGGATCTGGGATCCAGAAAACCATAGTGAGCAACAGAATTGACAGTTGGCATCAATTCCCATACCCTGTACAAGATTGGGCAACTCTTTGTTGGATTTGGAACCTCTTCTTTTCCTGAAGCATAGGCTTTCCTTGCAGTAGAATGTTCCACATGACTGTTTTTGGGTTGATTGCAACCTTCCCTCCTGTCTCCTCATCTCAGCTTTTTTATATATGTTATTTTTTTCCCATTAGAAGATCACTTCCTTGAGGGTTGGGACTTCTTCATGCTTGTATTTGTATTCTTCCTGGTTAGCTCAGTGCCTAGCACATAGTAAATGCTTATGAAATGCTTAACTTAACTGGATCCTTTCCCCGCTCTCTTTTTTTCCTCCTTTCCCTCCCTCCCCACCTCCCATTTGCTCCAGTGCCTGCAGACTTTTTTATCTCCTTATGTTAATCTGGGCTAGAAAAGTGACTTCATGTGATTTTAAATTTGGGTTTAAATATGTGCATATTTGTGTCTTTTCCATCTTTCATGTTTTCTTCTGTGGAGGAAAAAAGCAGCTGTCTTATATTTCATAACCATATGGCATACTGAAGTCTTTTTCTATAGTAGAGCTGGTTACCCACATTGTAGGGCAAACTTTGGACATAAACCTCCTTTAAGCTTTTTTTTTTTAGTTGAAGATATTTTATTTTATTTTTTAAACCCCTATCTCCTGTCTCAGAATCAATACTATTTATTGGTTCCAAGGCAGAAGAGCTGTAAAGGCTAGGCAAGGGGTGCTAAGTGATTGGCTCAGGGTCATATAGCTAGGAAGGGTCCGAGGTCAAATTTGAACCCAGGATTTCCCATCTCTAGACCTGACTCTCAATCCACTGAGCCACCTAGCTGCTCCCTCTTCATAATATTTATTAGAAAAATCCAGATGTGCTCATAAATGAGCCAAAGAAAAACTGATCTTCTAATGGGGTTAGGTTTCTGGGTTAAACCCTAACCATATGAGTCCAGAATTGCTGATGTGAACCCCTGAACTGAGGGTTTCAGAAATGTTGAGTTTGAGATCCTTGGGGGAGACATCCAAGTAGAATGTCCAGAAGTCATTTGGAGCTGTGGGACTAGACCTTAGGACTGATGTGATGATTGGATGTGTAGATTTGGGAATAATCTGCATGGAGATAATAGTTGAAGCCTTGGTAGCTACTGAGATTACTAAAACAGAGCACAGAAGAAAAAAAGGAAAAGCCAGGAAAGATTCCTGGGGAATACCCATGAATAGAATTTGGGACATTATTGAAGCTGTGTTGGAGACAGAAATGGATCTGTCAAATCGAAAGAGAATCACAGAGAGAAGCATCACAAAACCCTAAAGGGGAGACAGTAATAACTAAGGATTATTGATATGAACATATAATTTATGGAAGGGAATGCACAAACTGATAATAATCACTTGAAAAAAGCCAGCCTCACTAAGAATCAAAAAAGTTGCAAATTAAAATAACTTAGTATCTTTGATTCAGCAATTCTACTGTTGAGATATACACCCAAACCAGGAGTTTTTAATGTTTTCTGTGTCGTGGGCCCCTTTGGCAACCCAGAGACACCCCTGGATCCCTTCTCAGAATAAGGTTTTTAGATACATAAAACAAAATGCATGGGATTACAAAGGAATTCAATTCTATTGAAATATACTTTTTTTAAAAAACATCTTAAAAGCAAATTCACACTAACTCTAGATTAAGCATCTCTGTCCAAAGTTTTATAAGACAAGAAAAGCTAGAGTTCAAAGACTTTCATAGTATAATTATTATATATAAAGTTGCAAAGATCTGGAAGCAACCTAAATACTCTATGGGGAAATGATTAAGTAAATCATAGCACACTGATAGAGTGGAAGATCACAATAATAACTAATTTATACATTTACTTTAAGGTTTATGAAACACTTAAAAATATTATTTCATTTTACCCTCAACAACAATCCTGAAATATTGGTGTTATATTACTACAATTTTACAGTTGAGAAACTGAAGCAGGTAGATTTAGTGACTTGCCCCAGATCATATATCTAGTAAGGGTCTGAGACTACATTTGAACTTGTTTTTTTCTGACTTCAGGTCCAGCACACTATCTGTAGGCCATATGCCTGCTTTTCTCTATTTCTGCCCCTGTCTCTGTGTCTCCCTCTCACTCTCTCTCTCTTATCTCTACATTTAGAAATTATTAATTATAAATAATTTAATTAAGATTCAAATATGAGGTCTAAAAAGTTATTGAGAGAACTTTTTGAAATCATGTATAGTTCAGAAGAATCTTTTATTGTTGCCTCTGGGAATCTGTCAAGCATGATGATTTGCAGAGTGGGATTTTCTGGGCCAGATTCTCAGAAACAACTTGGTCCCTCTGGGATCATAGTAGTCCCTATGCAAAATGTGGTAGAATTCCAAGGGAAATTATCTGTGCTTCTGTTCTCATCTTCTTGGACTTCTTGGGGAAAGGCAAGTGTGAGCTATGGCAACCAGCTAGCTACTGATTTATCCCAACAGTGAGAAGCTGATGAATGGTATAGCCAATATCACCCAGAGTCTGGGATGGACCTGCTGATAAATCACTGATGAGAGAAAAGGGGAATGGTTTTCTCTCTTCTTATTCCTTTACTTCTGGGAAGGGAGAGTGAAATTCCCCTCTTCCATTCCATTGAGGGGACAAGCAAGGATAATTCACCCTCTGCCCTCAATATTCAGGTGGGAGAAAATGGCCTGGAAGAGAGATAAGTAGCAATGACTATCTTTAATCACTAGAGTAAAGGACAATGTGCCATATTTTCATTTTCACTTTAATCTATCTACAATTAACTATAATTAGCAGCTGTCATCATCTACTGAGTGTTTTAATCTGTAGGTACTGAGAGTTATAGAAACTGGAGGGAATGGACTACTTTACAGAAGATATAAATAAAGATATATATATATATATATATATATAAAGAAGATATAAATAAATAAAAAATAAATATATAAAATATAAAAGCCCTGAGGGCTGGGGCCAAAATAGAATTTTATTTCATGCTTTAATATTTCATTTCCTCTCCTAGATTAGGATTCAAGACAGTAAGAAGCTGTATGACCTTAATCACTTTTCTCATTCTCAAAAGTGAAAGGACTGAATTAGGTGATATGTATGGCAGTTGTTCTTAATCTGTGGGTGTGAACTTTTGTGGGAAAAGAGTCTTTGGAGACACTTTGGGAATCTATCTGAATAAATAACTCAGTAAAATAAATCAGGAAACATGTAACAGAGGTCTCTAGGGCCCATCTCAAGAAGCATACATCTAGAGGTCCCCTGGGGAGACAATTCAATCTCTACTACACATATCTTCTAAGGAATGTCTGTCATATACAGGTATTACTGTTTTTCAAATGTTAGCAAATGTGAACACTTAGGTGATCAGGGCATGCTCTGAATATTATTTTTTAAATGTTAGCAAATATGAGTGGTATTCAGTGTACTGAATTCATGATAGCTTTTTTGTCATTCTGCTTTTTTCAAAAGATATTAATAGTAATTACCATCATGAACAATGAAAAAATTTACAAAGGAATCCTTATACTCAAAAATTTTGTGGACAACTGTTTTAATATAGCTATTCCAGCTATAACCTGCTATCATTATACCATGTATGCTTTACTTTGCCTTTTTATATTTGTATGTTAAAAGTTCCTCAAATGTAGAGGAATTTTCCTTTTTAAAAAAATTTTCAGTACTTAGCATATTACCTGGCACATACTAGGCACTTATTAAATGTTTATGGATTTATCACTGTGTGACATAATATTCACAAATAAGCTAATTTCATTGTTTTTTTTGTTTGTGGAAACTTCCTTTACCACTGCAGACCCACAACCCTCTATGTGATTTAGTATATCAATTCTCTGGAGCCACTTGAACCTAGAGGATGCCTCTCATAGGGTCAGAGTGGAATTTGAACCAAGGTCTTATTCATTCCAAGCCCAGAACTCTAGTTTGTTGCCTCTACATGAAATGACATTTATGTAGCACTGTCAAGCTTGTGCAGTTGTTTCAGACTCTTCATGTCCTCCTTTGGCAGTTTCTTTTAAAATATTTTATTTTGCCAATGACATGTAATAATAATTTTCCACATAAGTTTTCTGAGTTACCTGATTTTCTCCCTTCTTTCCTTCTCTCTCACTCCTGGAATTGATAAGTAACTTGATCTGGGTTATACATGTATTATCATGCAAAACATGTTTCCATAGTGTTCATTTTTGTAAGTGAATACTCATATAAAATGGAATCTTCCAAATAAAAACTCAAATAAAGTAAAGTGAAAAAGAGAATGCTTTGATTTGCATTCAGGCAGCATTCTTTGTCATAGGTCCTTCAGAATTGTCCTGGATCATTGTATTGTTCAGTCTTTCACAGTTGAGCATACCACAGTACTGCTGTTACTGTAAACAATATTCTCCTGGTTCTGCTTA
This sequence comes from Monodelphis domestica, assembly GCF_027887165.1. NCBI lineage: Eukaryota > Metazoa > Chordata > Mammalia > Didelphimorphia > Didelphidae > Monodelphis > Monodelphis domestica. Next base: position 38,111,328 of record NC_077228.1, on the reverse strand, counting down.
TTTTCTTCTGCATTAGTTCATGTAGATCTTTCTAGATCTTCTGAAATCATTTCCTTCATCATTTCTTACACTACAACAATATTCACTATTATATATCACCATTATATACCACAGCTTGTTCAGTCAATTCCCAATTGATGGATATCCCTTCAATTTCTAATTCTTTGCCACCACAAAAAGGGCTGCTATTTGTACATGTAGGTTCCCCCCCCCCCCTTTAAAAAATCTCTTTGGCATATAATACCTAGGGGTATTACTGGATCAAAGGGTTTGCACTATTTTATAGCCCTTAGGGCATAGTTCCAAATTGCCCCACAGAATACTTGGATCAGTTCACAACTCCATCAATAATAACATTAGTGTCTATTTGAAGTTTTCTTGGCAAAATCTCTGGAGTGGTTTGTTATTTCCTTCTTCAGCCCAGTTTACAGTTGAGGAAACGGAGACCAATAGTGTTGTGATTGCCCAGGTAGAATTTGAACTCAGGTCGTCCTGACTCCAAGCCCAGCGCTCTATCCACTGCACCACCTAGCTGCCCAACTGTCAAGTTTACAAAGTATTTTTTCATCCATTATTTCCTACGAGTCTCACAACCTCTCTTCGAAGTAGGAACTATAGGTATTCTTCCCATTTTAAAGATCCAAAAAGAAGCGGCTGAGCACCAGTTAGTGTAGGAGGTAGATTATGCACCCCACTCAATCATTCTTTTTCTCTTTCTTTCTCCTAAAGGAGAGCCCTGTGGACGCCCAGTTAATGACCTCTCTTTGTATTTGGAGAAATCCGAGCAGCTTCTCCCTCCTGGGCGGACTGCCCCGCCCTTCCCAGGCACCCGGGCGCTGGCTTCTAGTCCGCCGCTCTAGCTCTAGTAGTACTCGACTCCTCTCCCGTCCCGTCCAGCTCCCGGGATGAGCCCGGGAGTGACGTCAGCACTTTCCCCCCTTTTCTTCCAAACAAGAGCCTTAGAAACTCCAAGTTAAGGACCGGTTTTATTGTATTAGGACAATTTGGAGGAGTAACTCCTCATTGGGCCGAAATGCTCTCTGACCCTTTCCCAGGAAACCCAGCACTAGCTTCTCATTTATCCTCTAGCTCCAGGACTCCTTTTCTTGTCTCGCCCCGCCCCGCCCCGCCCTAACGTGGGGGCGGGGGCATCGACCGGGGCGAGCCCGGGAGTGACGTCACTTTTTTCTTTTCTCTTAGAGCTTTGAGGACTGCAGGTTAAAAATCTGCTTTGCAGCATCTGAACAAATCGGAGAATGCCCCACGTACTGAGCAGGCGAGCTCCTCCACACTTCTAGCTCCAGCACATCCTTTTCTCCTCTCGCCGCCCGCCCCGCCCCCAACCGGTGTGGGGGAGGGGGCACCGGCTCAGGGTGAGCCCTGGAGTGACGTAAGGGCCGACTTCCACTCTCCTCCTCCCCATAAGCCCCGCCCAGTCCACGCGCATCTCCGCCAATCGCGGGCCGCGCTACCTTGGTGACCTCTCCCGGGCCCCGCCAGACTCCTGCCCCCCTCCCAGCCTCATTGTCGCGGGAGGCGCCCGAGGTGCGAGTGAACGCTTCAGCCGCCAGCGAGCCGCAGCCGAAGTCGGAGTCGCCGCTTGGGGTCCCCTGGCCCGAGGCGCCCTCCCTCCCGCCATGGACTACGACGAAGGTGAGCCCCCAGCAGCCCGCTGCCCCGAGGCCGGGGAGCTCGCGCGGGGGACCTCGCCAGCCGGGCCGCCTTGCCGATCGGGCCGCTTCAAGATGGCCGGTGCTGCGTGGGGGGCTTTGTCGGGTGTCCCGGGCCCGCCCCGCGCTTAGGCCCGGGCCCGGCTGGGTGGCGTACATGGGAACGAGCGAGGCCGACCCCCGGCTCTCTGGACCCGCCCAGAACCCTTCCCGATCCCCTCCTATGGGCGCTTTGTTCTCCGAAGGGTGTCCGAGCCTCTGGGGACGGGGTAGGGGGGGCGGGGGTCCCTCTTCTGCGGGCCCTGGACCCCTTCTCCGGAGGACGTCCTTAAATGCATACAGTAAAACCCAGAGAATCACAAGGGGGACCCATCCCACGCATCAAAACATCAAAAAAAGAAAAGTTCACCAACTCCCAGTTCCCCTTCCCATTCCCTACGGAGGTTAAGGACCTCTCACCCAGCCGTCCCCAGCGGTGCAGAAGGCTATCTTGCTTTCCTCCCCTCCTTGCACAGTAGTAACATTGGGAACTCTACTACACTGTCCCAGGCTGGATGCCTTAACCGAGTTGGCCAGTGGGCATTATTTTCCGACTTTAATGTGTTTTCACAAATGTACTTCAAAGGAACTTAAAAGGTCATCATCAATCGATTAAGCTCCTTTTCTAAACCAGGTTTGTGAATACAAAGGCGAAACAGCCCCCGCCCCTCCTGGACCTTCTAAGGAGAAAAATAACATGCACATTTAAGTATATACAAAATATACACAAGAAATACAATGTAACCTTTTTGGGGGGTTAGGGGGAGGCATTGATAGCTGGAAAAGCCTCTTGAAGGAGGCCTTTCAGGTTCATAATGGTGAATTAGTGTGAGTTTGGGGATCTTCTAAATCGGGGATTTGCAGACTTGAAGATAGATCTTAAATCTGTTATCTTGCATAATAGTAGTTGAAATCAACGAAGACTTATTGCTTAAATGGGCAATGGTTACCTAATTTTTCTTTTTCTATTTTTAAACCCTTTTTTTTTAAACTTCTGTCTTAGCATCAGTACTGTTTATTGGTTCCAAGGTAGAAGAGCAATAAGAACCAGGCATTGGGGGGTGGGGGAGATTAATGACTTAACCATGTTCTCTCAGGTAGGAAGTGTCTGAGGTCAGATTTGAATAAAGGGAATCCTATCTCCAGGCCTGGCTCTCAATTCGCTGAGCCATGTAATCCCATTGCCCCCGACACCTAATTTTTTACAAATTTTCTCCTCGTGTGATTTTGAGATCCTTTATTGTACAGATTTCAGTAGCAATGCCAGAGGTATAAAGACTGGTCTGTTTATGCCATCTTGCAGGGTAGTATTTGGAATTAATAAACACTGTTAGAGACTTAATGCTGGAGTGGGCAGCTTTCCTTAGTTTCCTCACTGGTGTAATTTCTTTTAACTATGTATGGATCTCTATAATAAAGTGGACTGTGGAGGTCATTAGTTCTAGCACAGTACTACTTACGAATACTGCTATACAAAGTGTTGACCAACATTAAAAGCAGCCTCTTGCCAGATTTTCAGAAGAGGTAAAAAAAGAAAAAGTGCACTTCACTGTTAGACTTGGTCCCAGACAAAACATTATCTTTGGTAGTCCAATGTGTTAATCTTTTTATTTTTTTTAAAACCCTTACCTTCCATCTTGGAATCTATACTTTGTATTGGCTCCAAGGCAGAAGAATGGTAAGGGCTAGGCAATGGAGGTCAAGTGACTTGCCCAGGGTCACACAGCTAAGAAGTGTCTGAGGTCAGATTTGAACCTAGGACCTTCTGTCTCTAGGACTGGCTCTCAATCCACTGAGCTACCCAGCTGTCCCCATCCAGTGTGTTAATCTTGCGAAAACATCTTTTTAGTTTTATGTTTCACTTTACGAAACCTTTAGACAAATTTCCAAAAGGAAGGATTTGCTGTATTTGAATTTCCCATACACTCCCTGCCTTCCTTTTATTGGAGCTGTTTTTCTATAAAATTATCAGCAAATGAAGAGCAGTCTCAGGCAAGGGTTTGGGACAATTCACAAACTATTATCAGTGTGAATAACCAAAAATTTGGTCCTTTTGATGGCTAAATCTGTTGACTAGTTGGTCGTAAGAAAGGAAAGAAAAAATAAATCATCTTTTCTGGTTTTCTTTTGCCACAAAATGGAAAAAGTGGCAGGTTCATTGAAAAATGATTCAAAAAATTACTTTTTAACCTGTCCTCTTTTGTTTGCATGCTTTAAATGAATACTTAATCTGATTGTGTCAGAGAATTCAGTGGCATTGTGAATCTTTCAGAAAATATTTAGTTGATGTTATTTGAAGTATGCTTTTTGTGTAGCTAGAAGTAGGAAATTGGTTTGCTATTTGTTGGCAAGGGGCTGTTCTTTATTGTATTAAGAATCATTTTGATGATTCCAGATGATGACTAGAAGTAGTTAGATTTAGGAGTAGTTTTTAAAAAAGTATTTTTTGGGGCAGTTGGGTGGTCCAGTGGATTGAGAGTCAGGCCCAGAGACAGGAGGTCCTGGGTTCAAATTTGACCTCAGACACTTAGCTGTGTGACCCTGGGCAAGTCACTTAGCCCCCATTGTCCAGCTCTTGCCACTCTTCTGCTTTAGAACCAATACCCAGTACAGAAGGTAAGGGTTCTAAAAAAAATACTGGATTCCCAAACCAAATGTAATTAATTATTGCATTTCTTGCATCACATTTATGTGCACAGGGAGCTGCATTAAAGGGTTTTGTATGTATGTATGTGTGCACAGGGAGCTGCATTAAAGGGTTTTGTATGTATGTATGTGTACACACACACACACACACACAGACATATACTCTAGGTTACCAAGGGAGAGTATATATTGTAATGGAAAGAGAAGATCTGCATTTAAGTGTTTCCTTTGTTGCTGTCTTTGTGATCTCAGGCAAGTCCTTTTACTTTCTCCTCTGAAAAATAGAAATTGAACTAGGGTCTCACATAGATTGTTTTTGTTTTTGAGTATTTTAGAGACCTGACAGGGCATTTCATTAGTCTAGGAAACTCCCTGTGTGGAAACTCTTGTTCATTTTGAGCAACTTGTTTGCCATAATGCTATAGCTAGTATGTGTCAGAGGCAGGTCTTCTGACTCTAAGGCAAGCTCTCTGGCCACCCATCGAATGATACATATAAAAATGTATTATAGAGTGTTAACATCTTTCTAACTATCAAGCTATTGTTAGTACTATTATTTTTTTGGGAGGGGCATGTAATTTCTGTTAACAGTTCTCTTAAAAGTATAATTTGATTCTTCTGTTAAATGTACCTTTTAGATTATGATTTACAAAGGTTCTTACATGATTTCATATATCCTTACAACAATTTTGTGTAGAGTAAGTCTTGCAGTTATTATACTCATTTTACAGATGGGGAAACTGATGGATAAGGAAGTTGAGACCTGCCTACTTACAATTTACCATTGCTAGAAAGTGGAGCTCTTTATTCTATCTCATAGTACATTCTACTTAAAAAGGTTTGGGGGCTAAATACAGGAAGGACCTGTGATTTCCTCAAGGTAGAGAGAACTTTTGTCTTCCAATTTAGATTACCACTTATCTATGACATAAACAGAAATTAAAGAACTTGCTTCAGGTCACCCAGATATTGAATGAAATGAGATTTAAATCCAGATCTCAACTCCCAAGCCCAGTCTATTGTACTATGTCTCTTAACCTTTTATGTGTCATGGACTCAATTCTATGGCAATCTAATGAAGGCTATGAACTTCTCATGAGAATAATTGTTTTATAAATGTGTAAGATAAAATATATAGACTTATCCAGAAAACTGATTATGTTGAAATATAATAAGGTTATTAAAATATAAAATAAAAACAATCATAGAGTTCTGAGGTTAAGAACTCTTACTTTAAGAGAATTTTTAATTAAGGCTTCAAATATCTCCTCCAGTTCACTATCTACATTTGTTACTTGAAGGATGTTTTTTAAAAAAATCTCTTTCTCCCCATCATTCAGGAAAAAGTTCTGGAGCTAAAATTTTATTGAAGGATATCCCTTTAAAGTCTTGGCACATCCATTGCTTACAACACAACAAATATTTGTTTTAATTGACTTAAGAAATTTAAGCTTCTTAGTAATTCACAACTCATTTCTATTTTTTAACTTAGAGAATTGAGAGTTTTTTATGTTGGTGCTGCTTTTGAAGTGGGATATGATTTGCTGGTTATAGGAGTTTCAAAGGTCAAATAACTCAGTCAAATAACTCTCAGATAACTCAGTTTGATAAACTGCAAGATTTGAATTTGTTTCAATTCAAGAAGCATTTATTAAACCTATACTGTGGGTTTATAGTTTAATAGAGAGGAGCTAATTTAAGTCAGAAGACTTGGATTTTTATCCCTTTTATATTCTACTGTGTCAACTTGGGCAAGTCATTTAACTTCTTTGGCTTTGCTTCTTCTGTAAAATGGAATTGGCCTATGAAGTTTCTTCCAACTTTAAATAAGTGATGTTTTGTGCATAGAACTCTTGGGGGCTATTGATGAAAAGACAAAATAAAAAGTAATCCTTACTCTAATGGAGCTGTTTTTCTACTGTGAAAAACAACCGACATGATGGTTACATATTATAAAGGGGTCAAACAGATACACAAATAAATGTGATACAAGGAATATGATAAGGATGAAGGGAGAGATTTAAAGTACTCTTTTAACATTAAGGTAGAGAAATTGTTTTTAAGTTGGGGCAGGGTAATCAAGGAAGGATTCAAGGAGAAAATGATTTCTGATCTGGAATTTGATGGAAGAAGATTTCAACATCCATATTAAGATTTGAAAGGGGCTATTCCAGGCATTAAAGAATGTCTGTATGAATGGTTAGAAATGGGAAAGTACAGGATAAACTGCTCAGTGGCTAGTCACCTATTTTGGCAGCTGTGTAGTTTGTGAAAGGAAACAAAGAATGGCTGAACAGTTAGGCTGGACCCAGTCTTAAATGCTAAACTAAGGATTATTTTTTTTATCCTATGAGCTAAAGGATCATCACTGAAGATTTTTAACATTTTTAATTTAATTTTTTTGGCTACATTTTGAGTTATATTAATGAGCTTTCTCCCAGTTCTGCACTAAAGAAGGCCAAAATTTGGCACATAAATATGTAAGACCGTACTTCCAAATATCATTCAATTCTTTCTGTAGAGATGGATAGCGTCTTCATATGTCCATTATAGATGACTTGAATATTTGTATTACTCAGAATAGCTTAGTCATTCACAGTTAACTTTTCAAACATTATTGCTGTTACTGTATACAACTTTCTCTTAGCTCTGCTTGTTTTATTCTTAATTATTTCATGCAAGTCTGTCTGTGGTTTTTCTAAAATCAACCTCATAATTTATTAGAGCATAGTAGTTTTCCATCACACTCATATACCACAGCTTAATTCAGCTTTTCCTTAGTGGACATCCACTCACTAGTTTTGCCACCACAAAAAGATATCTATATAATATAAATTATGTATGTGTTAAATAAATATTTTAGAACTTACTCGCCCCTCATATTAGTATTATTGAGTCAAAGGATATATGCAGTTTCATAACTCTGAATGTAATTCCAGATTGCTCTCTAAAATGGTTGAATCATTTCACAATTCCACCAACAGTATCCCAATTTTTCCATATCCCCTCCAACATTTGTCATTTTCTCTTTTCATTTTAGCAAATCTGATAGGTATGAATTATTATCTCAAAGTTGTTTAATGTGTATTTCTCTTGTTATTAATGATTTAGATCATTTTCATGTGACATATTTTTGATTTATTCTTCTAGTAATTGCTTATTCATGTCCTTTGACTATCAGTTGGAATTGATTCATATTCTTATAAATTTGACAAAATTCTCCCTGTATATATTTATACATATACACATACATATACACTTACACATAAATATGATCTTTTTCTAAGAAAATATACTTTTTTTCCATATTTTCTGCTTTCCTTCTAATCTTGGCTATATTGGTTTTATTTGTACTAAAATATCTTAATTTAATGTAATCAAAATTATCCATTTTGCCTCCGACAGTTTTCTTATTTATTCATAAATTATCCATAAATCTGATAAGTAATGACTTCCATGTTTTTCTAGGTTATTTATAGCTCCCTTTATGTGTATATTTAATAATCCATTTCAACCTCATTTTGGTAAATGATGTATAAGGTTTTGCTCTATACCTAGTTTCTGCTGGGCTGCTTCCTAGTTTTCCCTAGTAATTTTTACCAAATAGTGAATTCTTAACCCCGAATTTTAAATATTTATATTTATCAAACACAAGGTTATTATAATTATTACTGTGTTATCTAATCTATTCTACTGATTACTCTTTTCTTTTTCTTAGTATGGAATAGTTTTGGTACTTATTGCCTTATGTTACCATTTAAACTCTTATAGTCTTTACATTTTAAAAATTAATTTATTTGGTATTTTTGACCTTTTGTTTTGCCAATGAATTTTGTTATTTTCTTTTAGCTCAATAAAATAAATTTTTGGTAATTTTAATTGGGATGGCACTGAATAAGTAGATTAGTTTAGGTAAAATGGTCATTTTTATTATATTGACTTGACCCACCCACTAATAATATTTCTCAAATTATTTAAATCTGACTTTATATAAAAATGTTTTATAAATGTTTATATAATTCTTGGGCTTGTCTTGGCAGTTATACTCCCAAGGTGGCTTATATTGTCTATATTTATTTTATTTTATCTTTTAAAAAATCCTTACCTTGCATCTTAGAATCAATAAAAACTATTGGTTCCAAGGTAAAAGAGTGGTAAGGACTAGACAATTGGGATTAAGAGACTTGCTCAGGGTCACACAGCTAGGAAGTGTGTTGAGATTAGATTTGAACCCAGGACTTCTATCTCCAGGCCTGACTCTCTATCCATAGGACTACCTCGCTTTCCCTACAGTTATTTTAAATGTAAAGGGCTTTGTTGATAATATATAGAAATGCTGATTATTTATGTAGATTTATCTTATATCCTGCAACTTTGCTAAAATTAATTAATTAACTTTCAGTTGAATCTTTTGGATTACTTCTTTGCCCATTTTGATTCCTTTGATTTCTTTTTCTTTTCTTAATGCTATTGCTAGTGTTTCTACTATGATACTGAATAATATTGGTGATAATAAGCATACTTGTTTCACTTTTGATTTTATTAGGAAGGCTTCTTGTAGCTTAAATTCACAACAGGCCCTTGTATTAGGGTCCATTTAAAATAAATTTCTGTCCCACAAGTCTGTAGGAGAAAATGTAGCCAGGACTACCCGAAGTTGCCATACTATAAGAGAGAAAAAAGGACTAGATTTTTGTGTAAAAGGGAAGTGTCATTCCCTGGTCTGATTTTACCTTCACTCAGGGATAGGGGGAGCCAGGATGATAGCCAAACATCAGTATTTGTCTGAATGTGGGAAGGGGAAGGCCTGCGTTTGACTTATGTCAAACAATTGCAACCTCAAACCTCAAACAAGTTCTCTGTCTTGGCACAGATTTTATCAATTCCACCAGGATTGGTTTGGTCCTTTTTGACCCTGTACTTCTAGGCACTGTGCAGATTTTCATCAATCCCATGGGGATTGGTTGGTCTCCTTGACCTTTTGCACTGTATAATGGCTCTTTTTTCCCCCTTCTCCTGGAATCAGACAATCATTAATCACAGTTCCATAACATTTATCAATAAAAGACAGGTTTATATAGTCTAAAGCTTTTGGGTATACATTAATATTATAGCAAATATATATTAAACTTATATTACTGCTCAAAAAATTAATATTAATTTAATGTGCTTTAAGAACAAGAAATAAGAAATGAGAAAATTCAAATACTCTATTGCACATACAAGGAAAAACAATGATAAAATTGTTTCACAAATCAAAAATATATATATATTCACAATCAGTGACACCGTGTTTGCCAAGGAGAGGCACAATACAAAGGTTTCTCACTCCCAAATGAGAGATCCATTTCCTTTGTAATTTGGCCATGATTCACAGTGTGAGTGCAAATGATTTTTCACCAAGTAACAGCTTTTCAAAACAGTAGTATAACAGCTAATGCACATTCAAGAAGCACCAAAATCCCCCAAATCATAAAAGCACATTTAAATGACAGTAGCAAACAAACCCACTATCATATAGGATTCACATGAGTTGCTGTGTGACAATTTTAAAAAATCTTTTGAAGTGTATGGATATTTGTCACAAGTTCTCTAAATTTAGCAAATTTTCAACCTTGGCAGATATATTTTTAATGTCTGTTACTGCTGTAATTCCAAAATTTGGCAGAGGAGCCTAGAAAAACCAAACCTCTGTACTGCTGATGAAAACCTTTTGAGTCTAAAAATGTCACCAAGAATCTAGATTTTTCTGGTGGAAGGATAAAATAAGTTGAAGAGTTACAAATATTAAAAAACAAAACAAAACAAAACCCATCCATTTTGAAGCTACTAGGCTTCACGGGAAAAATCATTCCCACCTCCTAGATGAGATTATAACCCATCTTGAGGTAACAGCCTCTTGGGAAACCTCCCTCACTCTGGTATGAGACTGTAATATCTCTAAAGACACTTCTTTTATGTGTCCCATCCATTGTACTGTGGAGGTAAGGACTACAATATTGCTCCCTCCTTTGGCATGAGACTATAACAGCTCTAAAAGGCATATCTTTCATATGTCTCATCCATTTTATTGTGGAGGCGGGGAGTAGTGCTAGCACTTCACTTTAGCTACTAAATGGACCCTTACCTCTTGTTACAAACAACTCAGTGGTAGGTAAATGATCAGTCAGAGGTATTAATGCTACTAGATATCTGAAAATCATGTCTGAAAACCCCTTAAAATCAATTTGAATTCTTAAGTCATTAAGTTCCTCAAAGATTGTATACAGGTTGTGACCAGATTGATGGAATCCATCCATCCATCATCATCATCTATGTGACAATTAACAAAGGCAAAAAGGAACAAAAGGCCATTTAGGCAACATGTAACCTCGATGAATCTGGTGAGAAGCCTAGTATCCTTAAGGGATTATGATTTTGCCAAAAGGTTTGTGCAACTTGTTTATGGACTTTTACAATGGTATTTTCTCCAGTCCAGTCATAGGGGGAGGTACAAATAATGGAACATTATAGATTAGATTAATATGTGAACTTAATAAAATTCTTAAAACAGTCAATCGGCAAATACAATATATGTGACAGGATTGGCACTGTATTCAAGAGTTCTTTTCTTCAATTCTAATAGTTGTGTTACAGACTTCTTCACTATTTTAGAGGGGACAAAACTGGAATAGTTAACAATCAATAAAGCAATGGGGTCTGAAAAGATGTAAAAAGTCACCTCCAGACTGTTTAAGGTTTCTTCCCCTCCCCAGGATCATTATCCATTTAGGTTCCTTTTGTCATACCTCTGGGATCTCCCATAGTGAGGGAGAATTCTGTGCTGAACATAGTGTGGAGGAATCCTATATTGGATGTATTGTAGAGACTGGGTAGGCCAGAATGGCAAGGGGTGTGTAGAGATGAATTTCCCCCCTGAGTCTCAGGATTACTCAAGCTAATTGCAAGGACCAGTGCACCTAGTAATGGTAGTAAGGGAAGAGACCCCAAAACTTTGAGTTGTGTGAGCTCTGTAATGCTCTCCTCCCATTTTCACACCAGATAGTTACCTAGTTTATCTAAGATTCAATTTAACTCCTTGACTTCTTTGTTATTCATTATTTTGGTTAGATTTGTCTAGTTCTAAGCCTGTAAGGTTAGTCTCCCACTATTACCCTTTTGCTATTTCTACCTGTAATTCATTAGTTGTTGTAATTCATTCATTTTACTTGCATCTGACTTGGTTTTCTTGGCAAAAATACTGGAATGGTTTGCCATTTCCTTCTCCAGCTCATTTTACAGATGAAGAAACTGAGGCAAACAGGGTGAAGCAGCTTGTAAGATCACATAGCTCTTAAGTGTCTGAGGCCAGATTTGAATTCATGATGATGAGTCTTTCTGACTCCAGGCTTGGCCTTATCCTCTAATTAATTTACCTTTTCCTTTAAAAATTTATATGCTATTAACTTTTGTTGCATACATGTTTATTACTTCATTGTTATTGCTATCTTTTAACATAATGTAATTTCCCTGTTTTATCTTTTTTAATGAAATCTTGGTAGCGTTAACTTTGTCTGAGATCCTGATGGCTACTTCTGCTTTTTCTGCATCACCTAAAGTATAATAAATTTTATTCCAGACCTTTATTTTTATTCTTATGTGTCTCTCATTTTTAAATGTGTGTTTTTTTTTTGTTTTGTTTTTTGGTAAATGATATATTGTTAGGTTCTGATTTTGGATCTTTTCTGCTATCCATTTCTACTTTATGGGTGTGTTCATCCTATTCATATTCAATATTATAATTATTAGTTGTGTATTTCTCTTCATCCTTTTTCCCTCACTGCTTCTTCTTTTTACCCCATCATCTTCAGAAATCTAATTTACTTCTCATCACTGCCTCACAAATCTTCACATCCTTCTAAGAGTCTATTGTTTAACCTCTTGCCCCCTTTTTTCTCTTAAGAAGACTTTTAGGGGGCATCTAGGTGGCTCAGTGGATTGAGAGCCAGGTTCAAATCTTGCCTCAGACACTTCCTAGCTGTGTGACCCTGGGCAAGTCACTTAACTACCATTGCCTAGCCCTTACCACTCTTCTGCCTTGGAACCAATACACAGTATTCATTTCAAGATGGAAAGTAAAGGTTTTAAGGAAAAAAAGAATACTTTTATACCCTACTTGATGAATATGTTATTCCCTCTTTAATAAAATTCTGAGAAAAAGGTTCCTCCACTACCTGCCCTCTACCATCTTCTCACCACCAATGTTACAGTTCTTCAACATGCCCCTTCTATATGATATAATTTGTTTCATTTGACCTTTCCCTACCCAATTTTATTTTTTAGTATCATATCATCCTCAACTCTAAACCTTATACCCATGTGTACTCTTTCAAACTTCCCTACCAATGATAATATTTTTCAGTTACAAATAACATTTTCCTATATAAGAAGTAAACAGTTTAACCTTATTAAATCCCTTAAAATTATTCTTTCATGTTTATTTTCCTACACCTCTCCTGATTCTTATAAAACATATTTTCTGTTCAATTTTTGTCTTTTTTCCTTAAGAATACCTAAAAGTCTTTTAATTCATTAAATACCACTCTCCCCCTTGCTGAATTACACTGTTTTGTTGGATGGACCATTCTTGGTGCAAACCAAACTCCTTTTCTCTTCAAAATATACTCTTTGCAGGGCAGCTGTGTGGCTCAGTGGATTGAGAGTCAGGCCCAGAGATGGGAGGTCCTGTGTTCAAATTTGGTCTCAGACACTTCCTGCTGTGTGACCCTGAGCAAATCACTTATCCCCCTTTGTCTAGCCCATATCACTCTTCTGCCTTAGAACCAATACCTAGTATTGATTCTAAGACAGAAGGTAAGGGTTTAAAAAAAAATTCTTTGTGCAGTCTTTTTTTTTTTTAAACCCTTACCTTACAGCTTGGAATTAATACTGTGTATTGGTTCCAAGGCAGAAGAGTAATGGAGGGTTAAGTGACTTGCCCAAGGTCACACTGCTGGGAAGTGTCTGAGGCCAGATCTTCAGTCTTTTAATGTAGTAGCTGCTAAATCTTGTTATCCTGACTGTAGCTCCATAGTATTTATTCATTTCTAGTTGTGTAAAGTATTTTCTCCTTGACCTGGAAACTTTGAAACTTAGCTATAATGTTCATGTGGGTTTTTAATCTAGAAATCTCAGGCAGTTATCATTGGATTGCCTAATTTCCATTTTATCCCCTAGTTCTAAAACTTCAGGGCAGTTTTCCTTAGGAATTTCTTGAAGTATAGTATCCAGGCTCTTTTTGATCATAAGAGGTAGTCCAACAATTCTTATATTATTTCTCCTCATTCTATTTTTCAAGAATGACTTATTTTTCTAATGAAAAATTTCACATTCTTTTCTTTCATTATTTTGATTTTGTCTTATTTCTTGATGTCTTTTTAGCTTCTTCTTGTCCAATTCCAATTTTAAAGGAATTATCTTTTTCCTTACATTTTGGGATTAATTCTTCAAATTTGTTTACTTTCTCTTCATAATTTTCTTGCATTTGTCTTCTCTTTTCCCCCTAATTTTTCCTTAGTCTCCCTTATTTGATTTTTATTAAACCTTCCATCTTAGAATTGATACTAATTATTGGTTCCAAGGCAGAAGATACTAGTAAGGGCAAGGCAATTGGGGTTAAGCAGCTTGCTGAAGATCACATAGCTAGGAAACATCTGAGATCAAATTTGACTTCAGGACTTTCTGTCACCAGGTCTGGCTCTCTATCCACTGAACCACCTAGTTGCCCTGGAGATTTTTTTTTAGATAACCTTCTATTGTCTCTGGGTAGAGAGTACTTTTGCATTATTGGTAGAACTTTTCATGATTATTGCGTTGCTTGAGTAATGGATTAGTTGAATATTTAGCCCAAATTTAGAGTATCAATAATTAAATTAGTGTGTTGCTATGCTAAGCACTTTTATTCCCTCTTCAAACATGATATTTTATCTATTATATCTCTCCTCAGGGTCAGAGGTAGGATTTAGTTAGGATTCTAGTCTCATATACTCCTTGGAACCTCTAGTTTTAATCATCACCATCATTATAACTAACATTTATAAAATTAGATGAAGTAACTTGCCCAGGTTCACATAGTAAGTAAATGTCTGAGACTGGATTGAACTCAAGTTTTCCTGACTCCAGGCCTGGTGTTATGTCCATCTCAAAGCATGATTTGGGGATCCCTGGGTGTCTGATATCCTTTCAGGGGTTCCATAAATTCAAAACAATTTCCATACTAAATGAGATGTTTTAATTTCTAATACAGTATATGTTGATATAGCCCACATAAACCTTGAGAATCCTCAAGGGTCCCAAGACCAAAAAGTTGGTGAACTGCTGCTGTTCTGGTTTATTGTGAAATCTTATTACAATAACTACATTTCTAGGAATCACATTGTCAATCTGCAGGACCTAGAAATATTAGTTGAAAGAAGTTGACATTTTTGGCCAAAATAAGATTTTTAGAATATTTGAGTTTTGATAGTTTGGATTGTTTTGTGCAGATCATAAGGTAAAGAGAAGGTATAGAATTTGGGGCAACTTTTTTCTTTAAATAGATAAATTGATTAGGAAAATCTAATGGAACTATTTTTCTTTAATTTGTTTTGAAAGCATTTAATCTGGTTTAATTAATGTGCAGAAACAATTATTGTAAGTTGTTATCTTAGGTGGATGATTAGATTTTTCTGTTAAGATTTATTTAAAGCAGTAGATTTAAAAAATGCACTTATTGATAGAGAAAACTGTATATATAATGTGAGTGTTGTTTTTCTTTGTTGATATACAGCATGCTGGGGTTGAGCTGTATGGTTTTATTTTTTGAAATTCATAAACTGCTTAATAAGCCCCAAGGTCAGATTCAAAGGAGAGCTCATTTTATGATAGTCTTGAATTTGTATGAGTGCTAGAAACAAAGAATTGACTTTTAGAGTGAGCAGTACTGACCTTTTTTTTCCCCTCTCTTTTAGGAATAGATCGAGATTATGGCCATGGATCTTATGGAGGTCTGACATTTAAAGATATTTATTTAAAAATTCTTCATTTGAGTGCCAGTAAAGGTGAGCTTAATTTAGTTTCTTTTTAATTTTTATAGGAATGGATCGAGACTATGGCCATGGCTCCTATGGGGGTCCAAGATCCATGGACTCCTACCTAAACCAGTCATATGACATGGACAGTTACAGTGGTGGTGGTGGGGGTAGCAGGTAAATCACTTAATCACTTGAGCAAATATTTCAACGTCTTAATTTAAGATTCAGAAGAAATTCTTTTTAACTTAAGTGTTCCTTAGGTATATTGTCTTATACTTGTCATCAAGTTGGCAGTAAATCAAAAACTATTATGCCTCTCTAAAAGCTCTGTGAATTTACAAAAAAGATTACTGGCAAATGTAATTTTTTGTTACTGGGAAATCCTAAGTAATTAAAGAATAGTAATGTTTATAAAATAATGTTTTTTTCTTAAATACAACTTAATTTTAGCCATTGACTTATCAAACCAATTGCCAATTTAATTATAACCATTATCTACTTATCACAGTCAGCTATGATCAAAGATAGCTTTGGTCCTTCTGTTACTGGTATTGATATTTTTTGAAGCTTTGTTAATTATTTTTCTCAACCTACTCTGAATGGGAGGGGGGGTAGTAGCAAGAGCATTTTTAATTAGGATGATTTTAAGTTGTTTAGCAATATTCCAGATCTAAGGAACATTTAAGGTAGCTATTCATATCTTTTGATTTTAATGTATAATTGTAAGAGTACATTGTGATATTAAACTTTTTTTTTTCTTTAAATCATATCCAGGTTATTTTATTGGCAGGTACTGCTTACACCAAAAACACATAAGCTCTAGAATAGTAGCATATAATAAAACTGTAAATACTATAGTCTTGTTTATTTTTAATTTAGACACAGTGTTATTTATATTTAAATGTTGCTACTATGGAAGAAAGCTGTAGTTGAATACCTCCAAGTTGTAGGTTAATCACATTCTGAAAAAAAGGGGTCTGTAGTCCCTTAAGGCATAAAGAATCCTATTTGAATGTAAGTAAAACTAGATAGGAGGAAAGGGAAACTGGTGTCCTTATTTGCAAATTGTAGGATCTGGGTTCCTCAGTGGTGGACTGGATTGGTGTTTGCTTTTCCCCTGATGCTTAATTGTGTGCTGGCTGTATTAGTGTTTTATAGTTGTAAGTTCTTTTTGAGGGGAATACCTATATATCTATATATCTATATATATTTGTCCTTGCTCGGTTTCTGAAGTAAATAGTACCTTCCATTTAGTAATCTGTAAATGATTGAAATAATGTAACATACTTTAATGTTTTAAGATGTCTGTTATTACTATATTGCTTTGAACATGTGCATGGACTATTTCTGTAGACATTTTCTGTTGTTTTCGCGTGTAATTTGGGGCTTTTCTTCATAAAACTAACTTCTAAATAAAGTATCAAGCAGTACTTGTAAATCATGTTTCTAAAAGTTTCTTGGCAATTAGTTTGATCATATAAATATGAGTGATTTGTTAGTCTAGAGCTGTATTAAAAAAGGGTTTGTTTTGATTTCTGCTGAATTTCTCTTTATTAAAATGTGAGGAGATTATATGCTCCTATCCTTAGGATAGTTTCAGGGGATTGTAATTTTTTTTGCCAGGAAATTATTTTAAAGTAATTGATGACATACTCTATTCATTCACAATGCATACTTTCCCATCTGCCTTGAAATTTTATAGGTGGAGGGCATGTATTGGAGATAGAGTTCATTTTTCAGTCCTGTATTATGTGCCTTATCCTTTTGGATTTGTTAGACTTACTAGTCTACAAGTGGGAAGTGACTTGAGGATTGATTATTGACTATTGACCTTGACCTTGAAGATTGGCAGATTGTTAAATTTTGTTAACAGGGATAGTATCCACAATTTTAGACTGCTGCAGAGGCAATCAAATAGTTCTGTGA
Source organism: Monodelphis domestica (assembly GCF_027887165.1). NCBI lineage: Eukaryota > Metazoa > Chordata > Mammalia > Didelphimorphia > Didelphidae > Monodelphis > Monodelphis domestica. The sequence goes on along the minus strand of NC_077228.1, from coordinate 38,093,996 downwards.
CAGACTTTTGGGTGTTTATAAGGATCAGTTCTGTGTTCTAAATAGCCTATGTCTGTGTAGTCCAGGATAGTTTCCCATTTGAAAATTAAGGTGTTGTAAATGCTGTGTATGTTTCAATGTTAGGCATGAGTTCAAAAAAGGAAGAATTAACTGAGTAGCTGGTGAACTTTAGCAGGAGACTTTTTTTTTTTCTTCTGAGACTAGGGCTGGGCTTGAACAATGACAGAAAAACATTTTCTTTTGAATAGAAAAGCCACTGAGTAGATACATCAAGTTAAGGCTTATTAAACTTGACTCTTAGAACTTGGCTCAGATAGCTTTCTATCTGGTCATGTGCTGAATTGCCCAGCCCTAATCAAGTTAAAACAAAAATAGAATTGTACAAATCAGTATAGCATAACTGAATTTTAGTTGATAAATGTCAACTGATAATTTGTCTTTTGAAATGTCTAACATTAGTAAGCTTACCTTTTTTTTTTCCCTCACTGTGCAACTTTTCCAGGTTTGGACCTTATGAGTCTGACGACTCCGGGTCTTCTCTGGGTGGGCGAGATCTGTACAGATCTGGCTATGGTTTTAATGAACCCGAACAAAGCCGCTTCGGAGGTAGTTATGGTGGTCGATTTGAGAGCTCCTACCGGAATAGCCTTGACTCTTTCGGAGGTAGAAACCAGGGCGGGTCTAGCTGGGAAGCACCTTACTCCCGTTCAAAATTGAGGCCTGGGTTTATGGAGGACAGAGAAAGAGAGAGTTACTCTTCCTACAGCAGTTTTTCTTCACCCCATATGAAGCCTGCACCTGTAGGCTCTCGGGGGAGAGGAACGCCTGCTTATCCTGAAAGTACGTTTGGAAGCAGAAACTATGATGCTTTTGGAGGACCATCAACAGGCAGAGGCCGAGGCCGAGGAGTAAGTACAACAGAATCTTTTCAGATTCTTTTCGCTAGTCACTCTTTTAAACCCTTTCAAGACCATAGTTTTAACATGGATCACACACCGTGTTCAGCCAGCCCACTGTACTTTGACCAAGCACAAACTGAGTTGTAAACAAATTCTTCTTAAGTTGACAAAGTGTGTTTTCTAGTATTGCTTTGAAAATGAATGGTAGTAGGAGAGGAGTAGTTCATAAAGTTTTGCCAAATCCTTTTATTGGAAAGGTGAGGATGATACAGTTTGGTCTAAAAGGGGTTAAAAGGAGTTGCATTTTTTCCTTGTAAACACTAGCATTTTTGCTGGTGTGATATTCTTGGATTATTGTACAAGGTAACTCTGAAACCTTTTGAGGTTTTGAATAGGTTAAAGGTGCAATGTATGACCCAAAAAAAGTTTGTTTTGCTGATCAAACTCTGGCAAGCATAATGCTCTACAGATTCCACATTAAACAATAAAGATTAAATGTTAGAAGCATTTCATTTTTGCTAATGATAATCATATATATCTACGGTGGGGTGGAAGTGGGATGGGGTATTTGGAGAAGATGTGTAAAATGGGTTGTATGATGCTGTTCTTTGTTCAGTTTTAATTTCTTTAATGCAGTGTGTTACTATGTTTCATTGATTTACCCATGTATAACTAATTTTACCACTGAGGAATAATTTCTTATCTACAAGTAATTTAATATTTTGATTACCTTAACATGTGATTGTACTTTAGAATAAATATTATGTCATGTGTAAATTAACATTTAAATTAATACATTTTACTAGATCTCTCTAGTTGTTTAATTTCAAAATATATAATTTAGAAGTTATTTCTTATTTATATATCTATTCATAAGGAACTTGATTGCCAAAAAATTCTTTGTAGTAAGTATATATATATATATATATAGATTTGAGAGTTATAATGTAGCTTGGTCATACAAGAATATTGTATCTGTCATTGTCATACTGTTTTAAAAGAAAAGAGTTTTTTTTAAAGTCAGATGCCCTTTATTTGCAAAGAAAAATACTTTTGAGCAAAAATATAGGAAGATACATTTGATTGTTAATAGGCAATGGTACTTCAATATAACTTCTTGTTCTTATGTAGAAATCTTGCATTTATAGCAGTTAACTATTATCTTATGTAAAATGCATTGCACCTTTAATGGTTAATTAATGAAGATTTTTAAAAAATCATGAACCTGTAGGTCTTCTTGGATACTTTTGTTAAGTTGTTAATTAGGTTAGATAGAATTCACATGCATAACATGCAGATGTAAACAATATAGCCAAAGTTCACATACCACTGCATTTTGTAAATAAGAGGAATTTCAAAAGTTGTGAAAGCCAATGACATTATAAAACTTGTGTTAAAAATTATAAAATGTCAAAAATATTTTTTACATGGTTTGGTCTCCTATTTTAAGATTTTTTTTTGTGGGATTTCCTCTTTAAAATAGTACTTTTAAAAAATATCAGTTTTGTTTTCATGGCAGTAAAACAGATATTTCTGCTCTTTGGATTCACCAGTCCAGTCTGAATGGACTTTTCTTTCTTCCCTTCTTTCAATGATTTAAATAAACCAATAAGATTTTCTTTTTTTCCCCCCCCATAGCACTTGTACAGTTCCCATTGGTTTCTTCTCTTCAGATTACTCCTGTGTCTTGTATTTGAAGGGTATAGTTGTTTAAATAAAACTGTGGGGCATCTAGCTACTAGGGGTTTTGGTAGTGCCTAGAGAAGAGGAAGGAATAGGAAGGTTAGTTTCACTTCTGTTCATCTTTAAGCTTTTTTCCTTTTCTTTCTTTTTTTTTTAAACATGAAACCAGTTAAGGATCTGTTTTCCAGGTGAGGAGTGCTCACAGAGTAGATGAGATGTGATTACTCTTTATTCAGGGCTGTGTCAGGGGGGTAATACATGATCCTGTTTTAAACCTGCATGGCACTGGGCAGGTTGCTTAATCCCTCTGGATCTGTTTTCTCATCTGTAAAATCAAGGAGTTGGGAGGGGAGGTGATTTGGACTAGATGGTCTCTAAGGACCCTTTCAGCTGTGGATTTTTGTCCTATGAAAATCCTAATTGATTTCAGTAGCTTTTTTTCTTTCATAAAGTTGAAAATACAAGGGCCTTTTCTGCCTACTAGTAGGCAGTTTTAGAACATTAAAAATTCACCGTAATTTATTTTCTTGGGATAATTCAATTGGGAACTCTGAAGAGGAGTTGTCAGAGAGAGTTGTACAAGTTTTAGCCTTTTGACAGGCATGCTCATGATCTGGATTAATTATTTTGAATTTCAGAAATCCAATGAATAGGTAGGAAATATCCATATTTGTTCTACTGGTGGTGAAAATATATACTGATCCATTTAATGTATTTCCAGGGTGCTGAATATATCAAAATAAACATTCTGGGTTTCATGAGTAAACAAAAACATAGGAAATATGTAGTTTGTGTATGAATTGATATTTTTGTATTAGATAATTTCCTAATAATTATTGAATTCACAAATTTACAGCATATGGGCGATTTTGGAGGCATGCATAGACCTGGAATTGTTGTAGATTATCATAACAAACCCAGTAAGAGGAATGCTGCAAGAGGAATCAAGAGAAAATCGATGCAGCCATGTAGTAAGCCTGGAGGGACATTTATCAAGAAATTCAAACTGACAAAACTGATTGAGAAGATAAACCAGAAAAAAACGCCCAGTAAGTAGTTAAATGAAATTCTTTTTAATTTTAAAGGATTTTTAAAAATTTATTCTAGCTAGGATTGCACAAACTTTTTATATAGGCATTTGCATTGATAATTGTCTTGTATTCAGTATTTATTGTATTGAAATTTAGCTCTTAAACATGACACATACCTAAGACTTGAAAAAGATTTTCAGTTTTTCAATTAAATTGAAAAATTTTCAATTAAATTGAATAAAAAACCAATTCAGTTACTGAATTGGTTCCAGTAGGTCACAGGAGGTGTTTTCAGCAAATTAAATTTAGCAAGCTTGATTTTCAGTTTTACCTAATTTTATATTTGTCTGTTCAGATGCATAGGAAAATATATTTAGCAACACATTTTTATTCTTATTCTGTATTATGACTAAAATTCTAAACAGACATTTTTTTTCTGACTTTTGGGATAATTATTTTTATTTTGGAGGATTAACTTTTTTACTTTAAGTTTCACTAGGATATTTCTTGACCATCCCTCAGATTTTATGATTGATTATTTTAATAAATTTGATATACTATAAATAAATTTATATTTACTATATTTATTAAGCAAATTAAGAGCATCAAAGCCTCATTAAAAACTTGGCACTTCTTATTTAGCAGATACATTACCTTCCTAAGAACGTATATGAATTCTCACTGAATGGAAATTATTCTGTTTAGTGCCCTGGTATTTATGAAATTATTGCTTTTGTATTTCTTACCAAATGAGAAGATTCATCTGAATAGAAGTAATAATTGAATCAGTGAATGAGTTTGGCAAAGGAGAGTGAAGAGAGAGAAGAAACATAGGTCTAAGACAGTGGATGTGGAGTCAGTCAAAAGAATCAGGAGAGTATGCTGTAGGTATGGGTTGGTAAAAATATTGAATGCTTCAGTTTTCAAGGAGAATAAATTCTTGGGGAAGGAAAGGTTATTAAATTTGATCTTTGAGATCATCACAAAATTGAAATTGAATTGGTTGTGGAACTATGTTATCATCTTGTTTAGAGATTATCATTATAAATGTTGATGGCCCAGAGTGTCAGTGCCAGGGAATTTGGTGGAGAGGAAGACTAAAATCCAGGCACTAACTTAACAGAAAAAATTGGGAATAGTAATATAGCTTGATAGTTAATAGTTATATAGATGGATTGAGGGTTATATAAATTGACCAAGGGACCAAAGATCATAATAAGGAAGAAGTTTGTTTACATAAAAGAGAAGGTTGGAAAGGATATTGTGATCAAAGTGTAGATTTTTCAAGATTCCAGACCTTGAAGGTACTATAATTTCAAGAGCTGGAGATTTGATATTTACCAGTTTCATTGTTTGGTTCAAGTAGAATGGAGAAGGAGGTTTTTGGATTTGCCAAGCTCATATGTGGTGATGATTCTCCTCCTCCTCCTCTTTCCCTTCCCCCCTCCTCCTACCCCTTCCCCCTCCCCCTTCCCCTGAAATGAGATCCATTTCAGATTCTGATCTTTTGGGGGAAAATTTTTGAAATGGAAGGGTAACTTCCTCAATAAGATTCCCATTATTTCTACTCCTGTAACTAATTCCTTCTTATTGTGAGCAGCAGATCCAGACCTGGAATTTTGGTCACTGGTTCTTCCATTACAAGGCAGGGAATTATTATCTATTTTAATTTGACTGAATGAGAACTCCAGATGATGTCTGGTTAAATTGAAGCCTCTCAATCACTACTACATCATGCCTCAGTGCCAGACTTGATCTGTTTTTCGAGTTTCTCATTTATTTTATCTATTGAGGTGGTTTATAGACTATGTTCAATGATAATTTTGCTTCTGTTTTTCTCTCACTTGATCTTTATCCACACATTTTTATTATACTTCTCTCCTTTTGTGCCACCACCCCTTTACCTTATTTAATCTATATAATAAATATATTTTGACTCTTGTTTTCTGCATCTCTGTTGTATTTATTTGAACTTGCCTTTCCAGGATCAAATTTCATTCACAGTGCTATTATATCATCCTTATCTCTGAGAAAACATGTTTTCTCTGAGATAAAATTAGATTATTTGAGTTAAATTCCTTATTACACCTTTCTTGATACTTTGTACATTTGTTGGTAGTCATCTCAAACCACAGGTAATTTATTATTAGTTCCTTTTTTATATTTTTCATATTCTTGTCTTGTGAATTTGGAACTTTCTGCTGATTTCCTGACTATATTATAAAGATGGTAGTAGGTTTTTATTTTCATTTCTTAAATTTAGATTTCCCAGATTTTAGGCAAATCTATGTTATTGACCTCTCTTATATATCCTAGTGTCAGTGCTTTTATTTTTCAAGGAAAGGGCAAAGAAACTTAAAGGGATAAGAATGATGTGATGGAGGAGAAGTGAGGAAAAAGAGATTGAATTTTCTTTGATTTGCTCATTGGAAAGGCTGTATTTTGCCAGCTTAAAAAATGGAAATCTCACTTCAATATTTGTTTTCATTGTTTCCTTTTCTGCCAGGTTACAGAAGATTCTCCTAATATACTTAATTGGCTCCCATATTCTGAAGACAAAAGGCAGCAGTGAGGTCATATAGTGGTTAGAGTACTGGGCTTGGAGTCAGGAAGACCTGATTTAAGCTCCACTTCAGTCAGTTTGTAACTGTATGGCCATGGACAAGTCATTGAACCTCTCAACCTTAGTTTCCTCACTTGTAAAACAGGGATAATAATAGCTTTTACCTCATAGGATTGTTGTGAAAATCAAACAGATATCAAGCGCATTGCAAATCCGATAGCACTGTGTGTTAGTTGCTCTTGCTATTATCTAAACTTTTAATGATTTGTAATAGGAGAGGCTGTGGGTGGTAGTGAATAGAGAACTAGCCTCTAATCCACTCTTGTTTTGTGGCTAAAGGGGAAAGCCCTTTCACACCTTGGTATACTCAGGTGCCTATCTACAAATAGAAAACAGGCACTGACATAGGAACTCCTAATACCAGTGAAATCTCCAGTGGACGAGCTCAGAAAACCCCAAAACAAGCCCACCCTTGGGCCTCTAGAGACCATCTAGTTCTGTGGTGTCCGACTCAAACACAAAGGTATCCCAAAGGCTGCATGTTATCTTAGAAAACCACCAATTAACATGATACATACTGCATTTCATTTTTATTCATTTTGATAAACATTTCCCAGACATTTTTATCTGGTTGGGCTCTGGACTTTGACACCTGCTTTGAGTCCAATTCTCTCACTTTGCAAATAAGGAAGCTGAAGCCCAGTGATGTGGACAGTCAGACAAAGGAAGTGTCAGAGCCTTGAATTAAGCCCAGTTTTGCTTGATTCCAGATTCAGTGCTTAGTGTTCTTTCTGCTATACTGGCTTATTGGATAGTCCAGCTGATAAGTTCAAATCCCAACTAATGGTCAAGCCTCCCTGAAACTAAATTAGAGATTGAGCATAGGAAATAGCTCCCATTTTGAGTTTCAGATAGTGACAACTATTACCTACTGATCTTTTCATATCAAAAGATATCTTAACAATGCCAGAAAAATCACTTGGCTCTATTTTTTGATAATCTTTTCTATTTGAAGCTAGAGATACTAGGAGCAGTTCCAGTTATGCAGTGGCTTAACTTGTGATCATCAGTATAGGGAATTCTCAGTGTGGAGATTTTCCACCAATGCTGATCAATAACTTTTCTGCAAAATATAAAAAATTGCTTTGGACACTAAAAAGACAAGTGTTCATTGTCACATGGCTAAATAGGGGTGTTTCCGAGGCAGGATTTGAACTGAGGTCTTTCTGACTCCAAGGTTGGCTCTCAACTATCTTATTCTGTTTCTTGTTATAATACATATCATCTAGAAATATGTTAGCTAAATTCTTTTTAACCATTTCTCTCATGTTTTATCAAAGTTTTGGAGCTGGAGCATACTATCCCTGACTGTTCTTCTACATCTGGTTGCAGTAGATGTTGGAAGAATACCTTTTCTATCAGTTAGGCACTCCATTCTTTTAGAGATAGGCTCTTTGGTGAAGTTGTAGCCAGAGCGTTAGCAGTTATTCCTCCCTCAAGAATTTATTTAGACAAATTACTCTCTTTACTAGGATTTATCTGCTACTTCAGTAAGAGTTAAGACTCCTGTTCTCAGTGATAATTTCCCCATTTGGTCACTAAAAACTTGATTTCTCTCTTTAGTAAGTATTTCTACATTTCTGTTTCTTTCATTGCAATGTGACTTTTTAAAAAAAAATAACTTTTACCTTCCATTTTAGAATCTATACTGTGTATTGTTTCCAAGGCAGAAGAGCAGTAAGGGCTAGGCATTGTGGTAAAGTGACTTGCCCAGAGTCACACAGCTGGGAAGTGTCTGAGGCCAGATTTGAACCCAGGACCTCCCATCTAGGCCTAACTCTCAATCCACTGAACCACCCAGCTGCCCCTCATGCAATGTGACTTTGATGTACAACTAGACGGAAAATCCCTTCTTCCCTAACTTCCTCAGACATTTTTATAAGGCTCCACTATGGTCAATCAATTTTGCTAGACACTAAGGGAAATATAGTATAAATAAGACACAGTTCTGCTCTCATGAAGCTTAGATTCTAGTCAAGGAATAAGGCAAATAATGATTACAAGTATGTTAGAAAGTTATAAGAGAAAATCATAGAGGAGATGACATTTCATATGATCATTAAAAGTTAGGTAGGAATTCAGTAGTAAAAAAAGGATACATTTATATTTTGGGTTTAGGAAATAGTTTTAACAATACACAGAGCCTGAAAGCCTAGGATGTATGTTTAGGAAAAGAGCATAGTCCAAAGAGAGTAATATAAGGTAAAGCTGGAAAAGATAGAGAAGATGCCAAATTGTGGATGGGTTTGAATGTCAGAGTAGTTTAAACTACTTAGTCAGATGTAAACTTTTTAATTTTGTCAGGAGGAGGATAGGAACATGCATCAGAGACATGAGATCATTAGCTGTGCTTATAACAAAAGTTATTCTGACAAAGGCATGAAGAAAGAATTGGAGGGGATTATGATTGGAGGGAGGAAGACAGTTGGTGATTAGGATCCTTACAATGGTGGTTGGTAGTAGGTATAAAGTACAAGTCATATATTCATGGCAAGTTGCCAAATTGCAAATAACAGGATGGTAACTCAACTAGCTATGAAAAGTGAGAAGGGGAAGCATCAAAGGTTAACACTAAAGTTTAGTCAGAGACTGTAGCTAAATCCTGAGACCATGTACTGAAATAATAAAATCCAAATGGAGAAATGGTTTGAGGGAAAGGAAACCGATTTTGTATTTAAACTTCATTTAAAAGCGAGCTATTCCATATTCATAGTAGAACATAAAAAAAATTCTATATAAAACCATGATTCCATTTCATACCACTTTTTAAAAAAGTATATAATAAATTGCAGACATCACTTTAACAACTATCCTACTTATTTGTGCTTCCTTTTGCACTCCTTTTTGTTCTCTGTTGTGCATTAAAAAATATTTCAGTGGCCATCTTTTTTGGCTTCAGTATTGCTAACTCTCCCTTCCACTTCCACTTCCACTTAAAAAAGGTGTGTGTGTGTGTGTGTGTGTGTGTGTGTGTGTGTGTGTGTGTGTGTGTTTATAATTCCTGTAATAGCAAAGAATTGTCAAACAAAGTGGTTTGACCCCAGTGGGTTTGTTGAAAAATGTATGTCTCCTCATGGCCCTTGAGTCCATGCATCACTTGTCAGCAGGTGGATAACATGTTTCATCATAGGTCCCCTGGAGACATGGTCATTGAATTGATTAGAATTCTTAAATCTTTCAAAGTTCTTTATTGTATTCATCCTTGTAAAAATTATTTTGGTTCTGTTATTTTCACTCTATATTAATATCCAGAATTCATCCTACTAATAGTTCTCTGCAGTTTTTTTTCTTAATGGGCAATAGCATTCTATTATTTTGGTATATCACAGTTTGCTTAGAAAACACTCCTCATATTTTCAGCATCCTCCCTCCATTCCTCTTTTAATTCTTCCTTCAGAATCAGGAAGTCAGTTTTGCTTATAACTATTCCTTTCTGATATTATTTTCTTGCTTAATATCTCCCCCTCCCCTTTCCAATTTTGTTTCTCCTGTTGAGTATAATAATATTTTCCCATCAAACTCTGTATATGTGTGTGTGTGTGTGTCTTTTACCCTCTTTTGTCTATTTTAGGTAAGAGTATGGTTCATTGGATGTCATTCTCCACATCGTACTTCCTTTTTTGTATACTTTCTTCAGATATTCTTTTTATGAGAAATATCAAGTTCTACTCCTATCTTCCTCCTTTCAACACCCTTTAAATCTTTAACTCTCCTTCCTCTTAAAACTGTTAATACAGAAGCAATCCACTGCCCCTGGTTCTTTTTTCCTATTTAACTCCCTAAATATCCTTTGAGGACATTTAGGTTCTGAAGAGACCCTTGTTTCTTCCATTAGCCTCCCCTCTTCACCCCATTTAGACTATTAGTGCTACATTGTCATATAGCCCATTCTAGTTTTCCAAGTAAATTTACCTTTTCCCTTTTCTAATTTGTTTATACTTTAAAACAGGGGTCCCCAAACTTTTTACATAGGGGGCCAATTCACTGTCCTTTAGACCGTTGGAGGGCTGGACTATTAAAAAAAAAACCTATAAACAAATGAATAGGGATTCTGTCATACCTTGCACAGGCCCATCACCACCACCACTATACCGGACAGCAGTATACACAGTGCGGAATCCCCTCCCCCAGATCTCTGCTCACCATGCTGACATCTTCCGTTGCGCAGCCACATAATTCTTTACATGGTGCCTCGTTCTCGTTCAGTTATTCTCAGAACAAGGTGCCATGCAAAGGATTATGTCACCAGAAGTAGTACTGTATGTGAGCAGCGCTGTGCTTTGCGGTGCTGCCACATACAGTACTCCAGGAGCACAGGATATGGATGCATCCTGTGCTCCTCTCACTGACCACCAGTGAAAGAGGTGCCCCTTCCAGAAGTGTGGTGGGGGCTGGATAAATGGTCTCAGGGGGCTGCAGTTTGGGGACCCTTGCTTTAAAACTTCTACTCAACACTAGTCTTTATCAGAAGTGCTCAAAAATGTAACATAGGCCCATTTTTTTCCCTTGTAGGATTATGATCAACTTTGTAGGGAAAGTTATTCTTGACTGTAAGCTCTTATCTTTTGTCTTTTAGCATATTGTATTCCAAGATCTCCTCATTTTAAGTTGAAGCTGCCAAATCTTGTGTGATTTTTTTCTATGTTTTCTTGGTATTTGAACTGCTGCTGATACTTCTTTTTTTTTTTTTGAAAAGAGCAAACAAAAAACCAAACTCAAAACCTGAACTCTCCCCACCAAAAGAACATTTCCATATGAACTAAAGAATGGTCTAGCTAGTACAAGGAGGTTAATTTGGAGCATCATCACTGCTAGCTCTAAAATGAACTTGTTGGTTAGAAGAGAGGGGAGAAGTTTTGTTAAATGTTTTTTAGTTTTAACTCTTGTTATTCTTATAATATACTAGCTAAAATGGATCCTAAAAGTGAAGAAGAAAAGCGACGAATTGAAATACGAAGAGAGAAACAAAGGCGGAGAAGAGAGAAGATTAGTGAGAAGTATGGTGATGAGTACAGGTCTGTGCTTAATGAATATCTTTTATTACCTTCTTACAAATTGTTATTTGATCCCATTACCCTAAACCCTTATTCTGAATTCTAGGATTATTCCAGAAATTACTTTGAATTCGTGGGTCTAGATTCAGGCAGTCCAATCTAGTGAGTCAACAGTCATTCTGAAATATTCTTAATTTAGAAGACAACCAAAGAAATGACTTACTTCTGAGTCTTGAATGGACCTACTTTGATCCAGACTCCCTATAACTTCCCTTGATCTATTTAGAAGCTAAGGAAATAGGAATTGTGGTAAATAGTTATAGATAACCTAGTTATAGAACTAGGGGTTTGTTAGTACAATCTTGAAGTCATCTCTGGATAGCTTAACTTAGAAGCTCAAGTACTGGGACGCTTATGGGGCTTTTCAGGTATGCATAAATTCAGGGATACAGGTCAGAAACACTGAGAAGAACAGTTACAGTGATGATACCATAGGTGACTTCTTGGCTTCACTAGCTACTGTAAAAGTGGTGGTTTCACCTTGCCCTCAAGTAAACTTCAGAAAATTAATAATGCTTATGTTATTAATTTCATTGGTAGTCTTTAGAAATATTAAGTGTTGCCATTTAAAAAAAATATAGCATGTTGTTTTTTTTCCTTGTAGGATGGCATTCACATGTTCATTTTGTAAATTCCGAACATTTGAAGAAAAAGAAATTGAAGTTCATCTGGAAAGTCCTTCTCACCAAGAAACCTTAGATCATATTCAGAAACAAACTAAATTTAACAAAGTTGTTATGGAATTTTTGCATGTAAGTAGCTTTTTTCATAATTATGAAACATTGCTCTCGGATTAGAATTGTTAGTGAAAAAAACATTAATTATTAAGTCAGAATGTTGAATTCCAAAAGAGCAGACATATGTTCAATACCTACTGGTTATTAAGGTCTCAGGGAAAGCATTTTCCTAGGAGATAAGAGTGGTTTTGATTGAAAGCTAAGAGAGTAAATGGGATATGTTGCTTGGTCGTTCATTCATTTATCAAGCTTCTATTAAGTGTCTGTTGTATGCTATTGTGCTAGGTGATAGAGATAGAAATAGAAAAACAAAACAGTTTCTCCCTTCAAGAAGCTGTCAGTGTATGGGGTCATCACACCTAAAGTTTAGGCAAAAGATCGGAAAAGGAATTTGTAACAGTGGTCCATTGCTGGAGAAGTTAGCTTTGAGTAAGGGGAACAATAGATGCTTGCCAAATAGGATGTTTCTCCTAGCTTTTCTATTACAGTGTACTAGCCATGCTTCTACCCTATAATGTTGGCATTCAGTGGCTGGGCCTGAATACAGATCCTTTCTCTTAGATTACTTCCACAAAGCTTGAATCTATATCTTGGAGATGTGTGTGTGTATATATATATATATATATATATATATATATATATATATGGTAGAAGGTCTCTCATCATCTTGCTTATATATATGTGTGTGTATATATATATATATACACGCACACACATACATACACTATATATCTTTGTTCCCTTATCATCTCTTTGGGCCCATGGCCTGGCAGTCTACCTGGAAGCTGCCTTGTTAATTCCATGAATCTTGGTCCTTGGAAATTATATATTCTTCTTTCACTATGATTAGTAGAAGATGTATGTAGTTTTGGTGAGTGAATCTTTTGCAGGAAAGAATGATGCAGTATAGGAAGAGCTTTCTTTAAGTAGACAGGTAAACTGAGCTTTTCTTATAGAATTGTTTTGCTAGGATGTATAGCTCCTATTTTATGCTGCTGCCTGCCCATTGGACTTTTGGTGATAAGCCACAAAAAAGTGAATCTTTATTTGGTTGTAATGAATATTGCAGTCCAGAAGTAAGAAATAAATTAGAAACCTAATTGATATGACATAAGAAGAAAGATTTGAGAACTTTAATGTTTTCTTCATTATGAATGGGCAGTCTTGGTGATAGTGTGGGATGGAGAGGGAAATGAACTGTCTTAACCATCAGAATGGCTACAACCCAGTACAAAAGGGTTGATGTAAGCTTATCTGTAAAGACAGTTCTGTCCCTCCAATAGCTTCCATTCTAGTGGAGGAAGACTATAAAAAAGAAGCTGAAGAGCATGGTGGGTGATAGATGGTGCCTGAGTAGGCCATTATAGAGGAAACCTAGAGAGTCTGGAATAGAGTGGAGAAGCTTGGAGAGGGATGGCGACTTGGATGGCCTCAGCACTTTTATCAGAGTGAAGAGTTTGGGAGGATAGGGCTATATACTTCCGGTGTGAGAGATTCAGGGGTGAAGTGAAATTCCAGAGTGAAGAGGGTTTGTCGCCAGCTTTCTCTCGGAAGTTTTCCAAAACAAAAAATAGAGTATAGACTTCACTATATCTTTTGATAACCATTTCCATTCCTACATGCTTTCCCCCTCTATATTTTATTTAAAGAAATAATCTGAGCCTAACCAAAACTTGGATAATTTTTTTCCTAGAGTTTGAATTTGCTTAGTAGGTAGAACCTAAATTTAAATTATACAATCTTTGCTTATAAAACTTTTAAGGGTAAAAGCACTGGGAAAAGTCTATTTTTTGCAGAAGTGTCAGAAGAAATAATTCATCAATGAGTATTTTAAGCTTCTATCCTATATGTAGTTACCATGCACTCAAGATTAGAAAAGAAATGATGAATGTGAGCCACAGTCTTGGACCTTATTGTTTGGCATAAGAGAAAAGATTATCCACTGAAACAGATAATACTATAGGTAAGTGTAGGGTACGACTGGGCTAAGATAAGAGCAGCTGAATAGAATAAAGCTGAAAGAAATGTAAGAGAACTCTTTGAGTGCAATGACCAAGGAATGAAGACTTGGGGCTTTGGTTTGAGACATAGATAAGCATGGGGGTAGCAGACATTTGGCACACACTTTCTGCTGCTCACACCTCACTGCACATGGTAGTGTTTCTCCTCAATGAACTCAGGCTCTCTGCCTATCCCAGATCTGATTCTGTTATTTCCTTAGCTCAGGTCTTCCTTGTCTCCTCTGTGAGGCTTCAGTAAACTATTGCAGCCTGTATTATTAGCTTCCCCATTTGAAAACAACAATGGCAATAAAGCAAAACCAGAACCACTTATTGTGTTTGTGATCCCTTCAGTATGATTTTGTGCTTAATTTTGTGGTTGTTAATTGTTAAATGTGGTTATCTTTCTCTATGTTTCTTGAGAGCAGGGGCCCTTCTGTTCAGTATGGAGTCAGGCAAGACTGATCACGAATTCTACCTCCAGTACTGATTAACTGTGTCACCATGGCCAGGCCACTTAACCTTTCTGACTGTCAGTCTCCTTAATTTTAAAATGGAGATGATGATAATACCTGTAGACTCATTGCACAAGACTCAAGTTGCAATGATAGATGTCAAGAACTTTGTAAACTTTAAAGTACTATACAAATATTAGCCATTTATTACATATTTGTACTACTGGGTCTTAATTTTTAAAATTTTGATTTTTAAATTTAGGAATGTATGGTGAGTAAATTCAAGAAAACATCGATGCGTAAACAACAGTCAAATAATGATGCAGAAAGTGTTAAAATAATTGAGAAAGATATAATGGAAGGTAGGTATTTTCTGACCTTGTGTTTTCCAAATTCTTTGTTACATGTTTTATATGCTTGAGAGCTTGTCGTGATCCCTTCTCCCTTTTCTGATTGAGATTTAAATTTTTGTGTATATTTAAGTTTTTTTAAAGTGATATGGGACAAAGCCTTTTTTACCTAATTAGGAGTAAGATTCAAAATGTGAAGAGAAAAGATGTTTAAAAGGCAGAGATCTTAATTTGTTGTGTGTATATCCCCAGAATGAAAATTTTGAAATATTTTGCAAAATATCTCTAAAAACCTTTATGAATTTGAATATTTGAACTTATCTAGGGAAGTTCCAATGTAGTTTTTTAAAATAGGAATAAAGAAGTAAGAAAAATGAATAAGCATGGTGAATAATTGTATATTGTTATATGCTACTTTATCAAAGCAAGCCCCCAAAGTGTTTCTGCATCACTTTTATACCCAAATCACCCTTTACTTCCTGATGCTTTTTGACCTTTTCTGTGAATTTCACCTGGATTTATTGTTGTTATTGTTTAATTATAGTTTTTAGAGTATTAATTTTTTTCTTAGTTAGTATCCCATTCTATAATTCTTCTCAAAATTCTTTAAATACCTTTTTTAATGGCACAATGATATAATCATCATGGCTTGTTCTACCATTCTCCAGTGGCTGGATTTCTAATTTTTAGTTTGTTGCTTCTAAAAGTAGTGAGTACTACTATGGGAGGTGCTTTTATGTAGATACTTTTTTCCCTCTTGTCATAATTTCCTTGTGATACATACTGTCCAGGCATGGGACCATTGTTTCAAAGGGTGTATGTATTTTTATAACATTTATCATATAATTTCAAAGGGCTTATCCAAGAGGATGAACTAATCATTCACAGCACCATCTTCAGTTCTTGTTTTTACCACAAATTGTTCCAGCTTGTTATCTTTGTCAATCTGATGGGTATCAAGTGGAATCATGATAATTTTAATTTATATTTTTTAGTTATTAAAAATTTTGAATTTTAAGTGATCATTGGTAATTTGTGAGTTTCTATAACCACCTTTTCCTTTCCTTATTTTTAAACTTTTACCTTCTGTATTAGAATGCTAAATATCAATTCTAAGACAGAAGAATGGTAAGGATTAGGCAATAGTGGTTAATTGACTTGCCCAAGGTCACACAGCTAGGAAATGTCTGAGGACAGATTTGAACCCAATTCTTCTCAACCCCAGGCCTAGTTCTCTATCTACTGTGTTTCCCAACTTCCTTATGCCTTTTCATTTCCCTGTGGTATAGAGGGATAAAAAATACTGGATTTGAAATCAGATAACCTGAGTTCAGATCCTGTCTTTCCCACTTGGTAGGTTAGTTCATTGCCCTAAACTTCAATTTCCTGATATATCAAGTGAAGGAATTGAGCTAGATTGTTTCTAAGGGTCTTTGAAGCTTTAAATAGATGATCCTAGTATCTACATATTTTTGAGGAATGACTGTCACTTTTACAAATTTATTAGTTGTTTAGAAATTTTGGATTTTAGATTTTTATCAAGTATTTGATGCAAAATTTTTTTCCATATTTTTTTCTTTCCTTTTATAATGGATACATTGCTTTTTGTTCAGCAAAGTCTTTTATTTTTATTTGATCAAGTGAATATTTTGTCTTATTTCTTCTGAGTAGTGCCTTGTTGATTTTATTTCCCCTTTATCCTTTAAAAATATATTTTATTAATGTGTTTTTATCTTTTCTATAGTTATGGATCTATTTCTCAGCAAATTAAAAATTTTTTAAAAATCTTTAAAAAGCCCTTTAAAAGTTTAATTTCTAAAATTCTTTATATGAGCAAGAGTTTTTTGTTCATTTGGATTTTGGTTTTCCTGACTCTTCATGACCCCATTTAGGATTTTCTTGGCAAATATATTGGAATGGTTTGTCATTTCCTTTTCTGGTCCATTTTATAGAGAGGAAACTGAGGCAAATAGGGTTAAGTAACTTGCCCAGGATCACACAACCTATGAATGTCTGAGGCTAGATTTGAATTTAGGTCTTTCTGTTTCCATGTCAGATGCTTTATCCACTGCACTGACTACTGGGCTTTTAAGAGGCCTAATGCCAAATTCACATTTGTTAACGTCCTCCTTGTATGCCTAAAAGTTAAGTGATTACCAGCTGGGTCATGAAGAGCCAGACAAGACTGAAAAATAACCGAACAGCTCTTAAGAGTTAATATTGTTGGGGGCAGCTGGGTAGCTCAGTGAATTGAGAGCTAGCCCTAGAGACGGGAGGTCCTAGGTTCAAATCTGGCCTCAGACACTTCCCAGCTGTGTGACCCTGGGCAAGTCACTTGACCCCCATTGCCTACCCTTACCACTCTTCTGCCTTGGAGCCAATACTCAGTATTGGCTCCAAGACGGAAGGTAAGGGTTTAAAAAAAAAAAACAAAGAGTTAATATTGTTTATCTCAGAGAGTAAGGATTTTTTTCTTTTTTTTTAGAGAAGAGGTTAAGAGTAGATGACTATAAATGAAATGGTTTGTTCTGGAATAATGTCCTCTTGTTTTTTGTATCCTGGGATGAGAGGGATGATATATGAGAGTTTGAAGGGAGTTAGAGATGAGACATTGGAGCCCTTAAAGAATTCTATTTTGTACTTTACTTCAACTTGTCCTTTTTTTCCCTCTAACCTGAATCCTGCTTCAGAGAAGCTCATCTCCTCTTACTTCAGTACTTAGCCTTTCTCTCCATCTCATTCTCTATTTCTTTCTCTTTCCCTTATTTACTGCCTTCTTCTCTCCCTCCCTCCTTCCTTCCTTCTTTCTCTTTCATTTTTTGAAATTATATAATCACTGAGTAACTCACCATAATCTGTTTTCTTTTGGTAAGGAAGTTATATTGTAATATGATCCTATGATCCATAATACTGGGACAGACTCCCATGGTCTATCCACATTGACTCAGGTCACTACATAATGACACCATAGAGAATTGTGTATGTAATAAGGCAAGGTTGTCCTATATTACTATCACCTTTCAATTACTAATGAAACTCCAAAAACTTCTTTTGTAGCTCATTGTTGCTTTGTTGTCTCTGAATTTATTTAAAACTTCATTGATCCTATTTTTTGTTTTTCTTTGGTCTTTACTACCTTTTGTGGGGCATCGCTATCCTTGCCCTGCTTTGTAAATTAGTAGGTGGCATAATTTGAAAACTTACATATTTTGCAAGGGTTAAGGTGTACCAGACTAGTATACTGGGATTTGTTGATTTTTGTGTTCATCCTACCCATACCTTTTATGGTTTCATGAAGTTAGATTATATTTCTTTGTAGCCTCTATCTTTCCAGCTTAAGCATTCTAGTTGTTTTCAGTTTATCCTCCTATCTTATTGGATAACTTTTTTCTGCCCTCAATATAATCTGGGAATAAAATGACAAAATTTGATTTGTCTGGGCTTTCTGGTATAGAGAAAATGTTTATGTAAGTCCTGCTCTTTTCTGCTGTGTATATTCTTTGGTCAACATGATGGTTTCTCCTATTTATTGAAATATAATCTTTTACATGTGATTGTGTCTAAAACTTACAAGGGGGCATTCTGTTTTCACACTGAGAGTTATTAGGTCCTTTTAATAGTAAAATGTATTTTTTAGGGGTTACTGCAGAAGACCATATGATGAAAGTAGAGACTGTGCACTGTAGTGCTTGCGGTGTGTATCTACCTGCCTTACACAGTTCGGTTCAGCAGCACTTAAAATCTCCTGACCATGCCAAGGGGAAACACGTATGTCTGAATCTAGTTTAATAAGCCATTGACTGTTCTTACATTTGTGCTACTAAGGATGAAAAAATTGAAAAAGATAAGCTTTAGGAAAGAACAGATATTAATTGCTTTGATGATTTACTTTAGTAAAAAAAAATTGTCCCTGTTAGCAGGCCTTATATCTGAGCTGAATCAACATGAAAAATGTACTATAAGATTTAGTTACTCATATAATCAATAAGAAGCTAATCAGTTAGATAAAGGTTATTCATAATCAAGAGGTTAATCACTTAAAATAGAAAATACAGTTTAGTAATAGTTATTTATTCAGAGATCAAAAGCCAGAAAACTCCCTCTTCTGACATCTAGGAACTCTATTATACCAAGAAACACCTTTTTTACCCCCCTGCCACCACAAAAACACTATTTTCTACAGAGAGAATTAAAATTTCTTGCTCCAGCAAGACTCTTAAATTTAGTTTTTTTTAAGACTGTTAAAATTCACTTTTAAAATCAGAAGATAGCATGATAGACACAGGTTCTAATTCAACCCAGCATTAGAATAAAAAATAGTCCCACTTTAGCACTCCCCAATCTGCTTTCTTTGCATAAGTTTGAAAAGTTACAAATCACCCATTTTCACATTCCATAATTTGGAAAGAACATTTTGTTTCTTTGTGCTTGTATTTTAAAAAGCAAACCTTTAGTATTTTTTCTTTTTTTGACTATAAAAACTATATCTAGACTTGGGATCTCTGACTGGGTGTGTAAGATGACCATTGATTTGGATGATTACTAGCCTCATATTAAATCAGTTCTCTCAGAAGTTCTGTTTTTTTTCCCCAGGCTCTTCTTAACAAGGGCTGATAGTTCTTTTTGGGACACTTTTTTTAACTAGTTTCATACTGATCCATATGCAGTCCCTATAAATATCTTTAGGTGTGTATATCTGAAAAGATAATCAGATTTATAATTTTAAAAATAGTGTGATAGGTGGTTTGAGACTTCTATTTATTTATTTATTTATTCATTCATTTATTTATTTATTCATTCATTCATTCATTTATTTATTCATTCATTCATTCATTCATTCATTCATTTATTTATTTATTTATTTATTTATTTGTTTATTTTAAACCCTTACCTTCCGTCTTGGAGTCAATACTATGTATTGACTCCAAAGCAGAAGAGTGGTAAGGGCTAGGCAATGGGGGTTAAGTGACTTGCCTAGGGTCACACAGCTGGGAAGTGTCTGAGGCTAGATTTGAACCCAGGACCTGTCTCTAGGCCTGCCTCTCAATCCACTGAGACTTTTATTTTTGAGGAAGAGAAAAATAAGAATACAAATAATGCTACTAAAATCATTAGATTTTTCTCTGTGACTAAAAGGCCACATAGCTCCCAATTCCTAAAAATATCCCTTCCCTGAGAGTAAAAACTTATATATTTTAAACTGACTGGTGTTCTATTGGTAGGGAAACTTTGTTAAAAGGGAGGGAAAATATTAGGGTGATAGATACTTGATCTTTTTTATCATCTTTGAAAATTTGAGTTACATTCTGGTTAGAATAATTTTACATCTCTGCTGGTATAGCATTCAGCCATGATATATGTTGTGCAAGGTCATTATTAAGGTTAATCAAAATCCAAAGGTTTTGTGATTTGGAGGGTGGGGTTAGAAAACTCTGTCCCAAGTACAAAGAAATCGAAAGCATTTCTCTTTTTGCTCTCAAGTGTAACATATTGTTTTATACATATAAATAAGTATTTTCACATTGATTCCCAGGGATAGGATCTAAAACATCAAACCCACCATTTATTTCTGTGAATTTCAGTTTTACTATTGTCTTTACCCATCTTCCCTGTTCTACTTTCTATCAGTAAAATCTTCCCTTGAAGGAAATAAAGAGAGAGAGAAAGAAAGGAAAAAAGGACATAGTGAAAGAGGATTAGGGGACAAACATCCCACTGCAGCTGTTATATCTCAAGAATAGTCTTCTTAAGCCTTTGTCATTGGAACGGTATGTCAGCAGTGGCATAAAGAAAAGTACAATTATTAATAATTGACAACAAGGTGATGGACTAGAGAGTGCTGGCCTGGAGTCAGGAAGACCTGAGTTCAAATTCAGCCTCAGACACTAGGTGTGTGACCCTGGGAAAACCACTTCACTTTTATTTGCCTCAGTTTCCTCATCTGTAAAATGAACTGGAAAAGGAAATTGGTAAACCATTCTACTGTCTGCTGAGAAAATGGCAAATGGGATTATTAAGAGTCAAACAACTGAAAAATAACTAAACGATAAAAATGAGCAGTAATAGATTTCTAGTCAGAGATAGGGTATATTTATACAAGATAATAATTAGTCATTTTTATTGAAGAGCATTCTGCATAGAATCTTTTTAAATCTTGAAACACTTTAGAGTAACAATTAGGCACTATACTTGCTATTAGATTTTGTTAGCAGTTTTCTCATGTTACAGAAAATGAATGATTTGAATAAAAGTACTTATGAATTTAAATACTTTTACATTGATTAGCTTTTTAAGTATTTATGGACTTTTTCTTCTTTTGTAGGCCTATAGGGAACAAATAAAAAGAGAGAGTGTCTTAACTGCTACAAGTATCTTGAATAATCCAATTGTAAAAGCACGATATGACCTCTATGTTAAGGTAAGATTTTCCAAGTATTGATATAATACTGTGATGATTAAATTGCTGTTACTGAACAATTTTGTAATTTTTGGATGTTACTTTATACTTTCCCCCCCAAAAAAGTGAATTATAACTAATTGCTTCAGAAATGAGATGGTATGGTAGAGTAGAACTTTATGGAGAGAAGAACTTCCTTTTCCAGAGAGCCATCTGATAATAACAAAGAATTAAAAAGAGGGAAAAAAATTTGTTCATTAAAATTCAACTAACTTCAGGGGACTAAACAAGATAATGTGTGTGTAGAGCTTTGAAAACCTTAAAGTGCATATAAATGTTTGTTGTTGTTATCTAGTCCACTCAAATTATAATGTCCCTTTAGTGTCATTTCTAGACAAGTGTCTTTACCCTCCCTGTCCATTGGAAGGCCTCTAGTGGCAGAAAAAATCATACTTTGTAGAGTTTTCCATTCTAACTTTAGATATTGTAAATAAGTTTTTCCTTGGTTTTATGTGTAATCTGCTTTTTAAAAATTTCCACATACTGATCTTTGTTTTTCCTTGGGCCTAGCAAATCAAATACAGTCCCTCTTCCATGTGACTCTCCTTTGATGGAAGCTCTCAGATCCTACCTCATTTTCTATTCTCTGAGTTAAACTTGCTCATTTCTTTAAATCTTTTCATGACATTTTTTCCAATTTCTTTTCATCTCATTCACTTTTCTCTAGACTGTCAGAAGCTTGTAAGTGTTCTTTTCCCCACTCTTAGGACATGGAATTGTGCTGAAGAATAAGCTATGTAATTTATCTAAATTAAAATGCTGTATTTTACCTTGCGTGCATAACCATAATTAAAAAAAAACCAAACCACTTACCTTCTGTCTTATGTAAAAATGGAGACTTGAATCCAGGACTTCAAACTCCAGAAGTCCTTGCTCCACTTCCCCAGAATGCTTTGTAATCTCACTGAATTCTCATCTGGGCCGAGAGCAAATTATTATTTAAAGGGTCTCCGCCTATGGCGGGGTCTTTTCTCTTCCTGTTTCCACTGGCAAACAGACACGTCTCATGATGTGAGTGAAAATTGAATGGGCCTTTCGGCCCACCTAGTACGTGCTTCTCTTACTTGTATTTTCTTTAATCCTTAACCTTTAATAAACCATAAACCTCATAAAATATAATACTCCTTGCAGAAAGAAACTAATTTCTACCTGCCTCAGTTTCCCAAATTTTAATCTTTACACTTAGAATCAATAAAAATTATTAAAATTAATTGTGGTTGAGACTTTGAATATATTTTTAATTAGGTGCTCGGCAGGGATTTAATTCTAAATCCCAAAATGAATTACTAAAGTAAATAGAATTTATGGTAGTTTATTTACAATATTTACAATAGAAGGAAGATATTAAGGAATGAGAGAGAGAGAAAAAACTCTGGCTTCTTCTGATACCAGTTAGAATTTCTAAGCCCCAGTCAGGGGAAGAGAGTCTCAAGAAATTAGGCCTTACCTGGAAGCTTCACACCTCCAGAAAGGCGGGGTCACTCAAGTCAGCTTTTCACTCACCAATGGTAACAGTCTAAAAGAAGTCTGGGTGTTGGTCTTCCAGTCGCTCCTCCGAGTCAGTGCCCGAATCTCCACATGTCTGTCTTCTCTTCAATTCTGAGTGACTGATCCTTCACTCCAAGCCTGGGGTGACTGACTGAGTCTGAACTCATCCGAATGTCTGAATCTGAATGAATGAATGAATGATCCTTTTTCAGTCTTTTTTTTTCCTCTATTTAAAGACCTTTTTCTCTTGTGTCACACCCCTAAATTTTCACATCTACCAATCACAGCAGATGCTTTTCTCCAGGACTGCCCATTCTTTAGTTCTCATCTTCTTTGGTTATATTATACCTTTTTGGGTTACTTAAATCCTCTTTTGTTGAGTTCACCTTTTGTAGTTACTTAACACCTTTTTTGTGATTAATTCGCCTTTTGTAGTTACCTAACACCTTTTTGTAGTTAATATCTAAAAACAGATTGTAGCTTACAATTCTAGCTTCACTATAAAGGGAGAGCTAAGTACCTTCATCGTTACAATCAAGAGATAGCTAAATCCAATCTTCACAGAAGTGTAAGTTCCAAGGCAGAAGAAAATGGTAAGAGCTAGGCAATGGGGATCACACAGCTAGGAAGTGTCTGAGGTCAGATTTAAACTCAAGCCCTCCGAGTTCCAGGCCTGGTGCTCTATCCACTGTGTTGCTACCTAATTGCCCTCAAACTCTACTCTTCAGTCCAAGCAGTGTAGTAATTTATAATCTAGGTTCCTGAACTCCCAATTAATCTAGAAGGTGCTAATGATTTTTTGCAGAGTAGGATAGTAGCAATGAATTGCTACTATAATTTGGAATGGAATGCAGCCTATTTAGACTTCTAAATTAAGTAAATGAGATTTATTCCTGAATTTTAATTTTAGGCAGGTAACTTTTGAGCTGTTAAAATGGTATGTTCAATTTTTGTAAGTATTCTCTTATTTTTTATAGTCTGTGTTTTTATTCCACTATCCCCAATATAATTGAAAGGTCCAGATTTTGTGTCTGTTAGAGTAATATTGCAAAATTATGGAACTTGAAACATTCAATTGAATTTTAAAATTTAATTTTAATGTATTTTAACTATATATATACATATATAAATATAATTATATATATATCAAATAAAAATTTTGAAAAATATGTTGACTTGAGGCAAATAGGTGGCTCAGTAAATAATAAGAGAGCCAGGTCAGGAGATATGGGAGGTTCTGTCTTCAAAATCTGGCCGTATACACTTTCTTGCTCTATGAGCCTGGGTAAATCACTTAACCCCAGTTGCCTAGCCCTTCCCACTCTTCTCTCTTAGACCCAATTACTTAATATCCATTCTAAAAAAGGTGGGAAGTGTTTAAAAAAATACATAGGTTATCATTGGGAATTTGCATTCAATCAGGATTTATAGCATTTGCTTTGTTTTAACCAAAAATTAGTTGTATATATTAAAAAATTATTTCATGTACGTGTCTCTAGAATTCCATTAGGAAGGAAGCATGGACTGTGGGTAAATGGGAAATAAGGTGGTAGTTTTGGTAGTTTTCCAAGTCTTTGGTTGCTACATGTTGGTATAAGGTGGGATAAAAGGCACAAACATGCTTCTTCATATTGTAATTCTAACAACAAATCACATATTTACTTTTTTAGAGTGTTCACAATGCTTTCTTGAAATTTGATTTACATAAAATGATTACGTAAAATGAATATGTCACTTATATAAATGAATTGCTATTTTGTTTTCAGGGTAAGAATCCTTTTGAGGCTGAAGATGAAGGTCAGGAACAACAAGGAGAAGAATGTGATGAGGAGGAAGAAAAGATTGATGAGCTTGTGGAGGAAGAGGAGGAAGAAGAGGAAGAAGAAAAGGAGGAAGAAGAGGAAGGCACTGAAGAGCAAGCTGACTTCAGTGTCGAACAGCCTGAAGAAAACTAAATACATAAGGAATTAGATGTAGCAACTTTTAATTTCTATCCTTAATTGGCTAAGTGGAAAACTTTTTAAATAGCATAAAAATATGAGTTGTTTAGCTCCCTGTGCATGCATTCCATGATCTTGAAATTTGTTTATATGAATTCAAAATGTTTTGGATTTGTTTTACAAAAATGAAGGTAAGACTATTTTAGTAAGGCTTTTTATAGCTATCAAACTTAGACCTCGTAAATTGTTTGTATAATTTTTAAACCTTCTTTTTACTTTATTGATGTTGAGGCGGAGAAGTGT
The DNA here is from genome assembly GCF_027887165.1 of Monodelphis domestica. NCBI lineage: Eukaryota > Metazoa > Chordata > Mammalia > Didelphimorphia > Didelphidae > Monodelphis > Monodelphis domestica. The sequence goes on along the minus strand of NC_077228.1, from coordinate 38,068,976 downwards.
AGTAACTGTATGTCTATTCTGATCATTTTAACTAACTGAAATGCTGCTCAAGGGAGTAAATATTCACAATGTATAAACTTTTGAATAATTACCCCTCAGAGAGATGAATGGGCCAGAACTTTTTGCTTTAAGTATGGCTATTTTTGGGCTGCATTGCTCATTGTATGCTAGTTTGTTTTAGGGTATACACTTCATAGCTTTTTTGTGACTATGTATCAATTTGTAGCAATAAATATTTTATAGAAACATTTTTCCCTGAAGTAACAATTTAAAATCAAATTGAATTTAGCAGTGGAGTATTTTTAAAAATCAGGATTGTGTAGTTTCAGTTTTCAGATATTTAAAAGAAAAGGTGGAGAGAACTTTAATTACTTGTCTTGGTAATCAGATTTTTGACAAGTAGAGCTTTTTCCAAATTTATTTTAACAAACATAAAATTTGTTTTGAATATCTTGCTGATCTGTTTAGACATTTTTTTAGATTTTTTTTTTCTGTGCCAAACCTTGATTTCCTTTTGATTATATGTTTGAATACAGAATTGTATTATACCTGTTGTCAGTTTCTTTGTCATGCCTCTTACTGGCTAAGACATAAAAACAAACTGTCATATTTTAGTGGATATTGTCTCTTTGGAATAAATAATCATTAAGTTTAAAAAATGTTCTTATGATCACTTTCTTAAAAATAGCTGTGGTTTGATGGGGGGGGGGGTGGAACTTCTTAGGTTCTTTCTTTTAAACACTCCATCATTATTTATATACTGAAAAGTACCCTTGCTTTGTCTATCAGTGTCTCTATGTGTTTTCTCCAGTAAAATTAATGTAGTTTTTATTTTAAGGATAAGAGCTCCCATTTCTCCCCACAGATATGAGATACTTTAGATTTGGGGACACTGAATAGATGACAGTAACGAAAGGCATTTGGCATAGGGAATAGAAATAGGGTTTTGGAATCTAGTAGACTTGGGTAACAGTCTTAGCTCTGACTCTTGGCCTCTGTGTAACCAGGAACAAATTATTCTCTTTCACCTTTAGGCAACTCTGACACTATTAAGATGAAGAAGACTTTGTGAGCTATATAGGTGGAAGGATTTCCTACATGAAAGAAATAACAGGTCTTAGGAGTATTGGTAAAATGACATTTGTAGAATTTTACAGATCATTAACTCCTTTAGCACCTTCAGTTCTTTTGGTGGCAATTAGGAAGTGAGAGTTTCTTCATTATTGAGAGGATCATGAACTAACTTGCCATGACATTCTGTGTGTTTCTTTTAGATGCACACTGTTTTGTTACCCTTTAAAATGGGCTGAGTCCTGCTACACAGCTGAAATGTGGGACCAGTCAGGAAAAACAAGTATAATTGAAAGATAGTCTTTTTTTTTTGGAATTTGGAATTCATCTTAAGGTTTATTTTTTTTCCCATTAGCAATCTAGTAAAGCCTTTTGTAGCCTTTTCAATTTGATAGGATGAAATTAAATTTTTGGAAAGGATATATACTTATATATACCCACACAAATATATGGAGAGAGAGAGAGAGAGAGAGAGAGAGAGAGAGAGAGAGAGAGAGAGAGAGAGAGAGAGAGAGAGAGAGAGAGAGAGAGAGAGCACAAGCATAATGTCCATTAGTAAACCAGTAATTCTCATTTCTATTTCTTTTTACTTAATACTTGAAAGTTGTTAAAAAGAACCTATTTTCCCATTAACATCTTGGCTATTTCTGGTCATAATTATCATTATGTAAAGTTGTAACTTGGAAGGGTCCATCAAATGTCAGTATCTGTCCCAACCTCCACTCACTCTTGAATTCCTTCTGTCACCTTCCATAGTTTTCCCTCCTCCTGTCCCTTATGTTAGAATTCCTCACAGTTTAGTCTTAGTTCCTGTGTGCTTCTTTCCCTCTCAGTGCTCTTTTTTGGGAATCTTATCTGTTTTGATGACGTTAGCTGTCATTGGTGGTGGTGATTCTCAGATCTTTATCCCTAGGTGGTAATCTTTCTCCCCAGTATTTGTTTTTCATTTTCAACTAGTAGTTGTCATTTTCATTTCCTTTTGGTTGTCCTATTATCTCAAACTCAAAACATCTGAAATTAAAAAGGCTGTTTTAGAAAGTAACAGGCTCCCCTTTCCTATAAGTCTTCTGGCAAAAGCTTGGAAAATCCTTGTATGTGGTAGAGGAGGTTCGTTGTTCAGACACAAGTTGAATTAGAGGGCCCTTTAGGTGTTTCTGCCACTAAAAGCCTTTGAGTCACTTCAGGAATACTAATGTCCAGGTGAATCAAGCCTCAGGATATAACATTTGCCATGAATAATCTATATACAAATAATTGAGATGACTGTAAGGATATGTTTCTCAATAGAAGTGACCCAAAGATATGTAGTACTGGTTAGTGAATACATTAAAGATATTAGGTTTAGTTAGGTCCTGAAACTAGGTTTGGGCAAAATTGAAATTGGTTAACATAAGCCAGAAATCAAGTGTAAATGATATATTTCCCAGATGTCCTTTCCAACGATGTTGATGTTCTTAATGTGGACAAAAGTTTAATTCCTATTATAAATCCTTAGGGAAGTTTGTGAGAAAAAATGAAGTCTCTTCATTGAAAGGAATCATGGGGTAGTGGGAGAGTATTCGTTTTAAAGCCAGAAGACCTGGGCTCAATTTCTGTTTTTATTTAAAAATTTTGCCTCAATGTTAGGGAGATTGGTCTCTTAAGTTTTCTTTCTCTTTTTATCTCTTCCTGGTTTAGGCATTTATGCCATAATTGTGTGGAAATAAGAGTTAGGAAGGATTCTTTCTTCTCTTATTTTCCTAAATAGTTTATGTAGTATTAGTTCTGAATTTTTGGTAAAATTCACTTGTGAAAAACTAACCGGCCCTATGGTCTTTTTCTTAGGGAGTTCTATGATAGTTTGTTCAATTTCTTTTTTGTGTGTGTGTGATGGGGTTGTTTAAGTATTCTGTTTCCACTTTTGTTAATCTAGATAGTTTACATTTTTTGTAAATATTATCTATTTCACTTAGATTGTCAGATTCATTGACATATAGTTGGGCAAGAAACTTAGTTACTTTCTTATTTTTTGGTTGTGATTTTACCTTTTTAATTTTTGATACTGGAAATTTGGTTTTCTTCTTTCTTTTTATAAATCAAGTTAACCAGTGGTTTATCTAATTTATTTTTTCATAAAACCAACTCCTTGTCTTATTTATTAGCTCAGTGTTTTCTTTCAATTTTATTAATTTTATTCTTGATTTTTCAAGATTTCTAATTTGCTGTTTGGGGATTTTTAATTTGCTCTTTTTCTAGGTTTTTTTTTAGTTGTACATATAATTTATTGTTCTGTTCATTCTTTGGTCTATTGATGTAAGCATTTTGAAATATGAATTTTCCCCCTAAGTACCATTTGTCTGCACCCCATAAATTTTAATATGTTGTCTCCTCATTGTAATTTCTTAAATGAAATTGTCAGTTGTTTCTATAATTTATTTTTTCATCCATTTGTTCTTTAGGATAAAATTATTTCCAGTTAATTTTTAGCCTTTTTGCTACCTTTTATTGAATGTAATTTTTATTGCATTATGGTCTGAAAAGGTATGTATTCAATATTTCTGCTTTTTTACATTTGGATGTGAGATTTTTTGCACTCCATTATGTGGCTGATTTTTATGAAGGTGTCATGTACTGCTTGGGCTTCAATTTCTTGTTGTGACACTATAGGTAGATGACCTTAGGGAAGTCACTTAATCTTTCAGAGATCATCTCTAAAATAGAGATATACCATATGTTTCATTTGCAAAATGTTAATAAGGAGATTGTTTTAAAAATATTAATGCAAATTGTAAATTAGTTAGCTTTCTCAGATTCACAAAAAATTGTTTTCAGGAGACTTTTCAGATCATACCCATTACTCTAATTGAAAGTATCCACCAATGTAGATTTCCCTGGTTCACCAAATCTGTATTTGTGATGTCCCTAAGCTAGATGATATCTTTTATTCTGCCCTGTGTATCTAAAATCATACTAGAAGATTCCTGGATGTAATCTTAAAAAATATTTACTTTAGTGAGGTATATGAATAGGTAAGTGTGTTACTGCTTTGACAGACACATAAACTAATTTTTAAGCTTTTTTTTTTTACCATCATCACTAAAAATCAGATTGAAGCTCATTTCCAACCCTATAGTTAAAATGATGGAAATATTAGTTTGATTCCTTTTGAAATTAAACTCTTATCAATTTTTTACATTCCAACATGAACTTTGATATTATTATTTGATTCTATTTATAGATACCTAAAAATATGCATTGTTTTGATATAATTTCCAGTAAGCATGCAAATGCCAGTCACAACTATTTTCCCACCCCAAACTCTTAAGCAAAACCACTGATAACTGATAAAATGTCACTTTCTACTTTTGTTTATTTATTGTTAAGGTTGTGTTGCCTAATCTTTTTTTTGAGGTCTGATTTTAATTACTCTTTATTCTGTAAGTTTTTGTAATGGTCTTTGGTCAAAAGTTGTGATGATTATTGTCATAAGCATATAGTATAACAACATAAATACATATGAATTAGAAACTAGTTATGAGATTTTCTCCTTGAGAATTTTTCAAATTGCATACATGAATTGCAGATTGGGAGTAAGGTTCAAGTTCTCCAAATTCAAGCCTCAAAGGTTTAATTCACTTTTTTTTTAGTTGAGATTTGAATTGTTTGTCAGGGCTCAGGTCACTATCATTGTTAAGTGACAGATGTCTTCCTGAAAATCCCTTGCATCTTTTCTTGTGATGTAAAGTTGAGCGTCTGCAATAATAGGGTGTTGTTCTTTAATAACTGTTAAATTTATTCTTCAGAGAATTTGCAAAGATGTGTCCTATTGCTTGTGGAGGACTCCCTTGACACCATACTTTGCATTTTCTTTTGCATAATGCTTACAGATTTAGCATCACTGCATTCCCAGTTGTATAGCTTCTGTATCCTTGGTTTAGTACTGTTGAAATACTTGTAAATCTCCTTTTATTTAGTAGCTTTGGGTAGCAGCTGGGGCATGGCAGTAAGATCCCTCATCCATAATTCCAGAGAGTCCCCAAGGGTGAGCAGATAGACCAATCCAGAGTGGCTACAGCAGGTAAAGTGATGAAGCTTGCACAACTTGGTGTCCTCAAGAGGTAGTAATGTAATGTTTTCTATTTATATTCTATAGGAAGCCCTTTTTTGCAAGTTAGAAACTTCCTATAGGGAATGGACACACTTGACTGGAACATGCTGAACATTTGACTGTGTTTGACACTGAGAAGAAATGGGCTATGTCTGGTGATAGCTGTTTCAGAATTTTAAACCTACAACTTCTATTGAAGGCCTGACATTTTAAAATCTGATAGGGCTCCTGCCTTCATGGAATTTCTAACTAGATGATCTTTTAAGATGAAATATGATTGCAAGTTTTATATAACAGCATTTAATGCTGATTTAAGTTACAAATTTTATATAATGAAATAATGTCCTTTTTTGTATAGGCAAATCAATGTTAGGGAATGAATTGATGCTCATTCAACTAAGTAAAATGAATGTCAGACTTTGAACAAAAATATATTAGTGTTATTTTTTCATTTATATGATGTTTAATTTCTGTTCTTATTATCAGTATATCTTACAAAGGTTACCATGGAATGAATTTTGAATTGTTGGGCTGCCTTTTGATTTGGGGAAAAAAATCTATCTATCTATCTATCTATCTATCTATCTAATAGTACAAAAATTCATTCTTCTAAGTTGGGGATTTTTGGAGGGTCACTTTAGTACTGTGTATAGATATGTACATGGAAATCAGATTTGTGTATGTATTTAGATTTGCATAATTCTGTTGATTGCATTATTGTTACTTTTTTCCATCTTAATTTTCATAAATTAGTAAATTTCCTCAGTTAGTGACCTTTTAAAAAAAATTAACTGGCTAGATTGGGAGTCTGAAATCAAACTTCAGCTTGCTACTGATTTTTGCCTTTTATAATTTTTTTTTTAGTGTAAACCATTCTTTATAGTTTGCCAATCCCTGACTAGATAAATAAGTAAAAAATCTTATCACCTAAAATCAAGCCACCACTTCTTTGCTAATAGGACTTAAATACACAAACCTATCCTCTTATCTGAGTTTCTTTTCTCTTAAAACTTCTGGACACTCAACAGCTATTTAAACTAAACTTTTCTCCTTTTCAAATGATGTCTACCTCTTCATTGTCTCCATCAGTGGTTATCATCATTCTTGTATTTCTCATGGTCAGAACTTTGGAATATTTTCATTCATCTCTTTTTTTATTCCTTAGATACATAGCAATGAAGACTTATTTTCCCTCTTAAATTTCTTTCCTATCCATTCTCTGTTCCTTAGCTTAGTTCAGGTTCTGATTTTCTTTGTTTCAAATTTGAGAGTTTGAAGTGACTAATATCATTTACTGAATCTCCCAATTTTTCAGATGACAAAATTGACTTACATTGTGACTTGTTTGAGGTCACGTAGCTTATTAATATTAGTGCTAGGATCAGAACTGGATAGTTCCTGACTCCTAATCAAATGTCCTTACCATTATACCCCAACTTCCTCTTATGCTTAGATTTCTGTAATACTTTAGCTGACTTCCCTAACCCCAGATTCCCTCCAATTCTTCATTGTTCACTACTGCTAGACTCATCTTGAAGGGCTGCTTTCTTCATCTCACTCCTAGGTAAAATTAGACATTGGGGAAGGGGAAGGATATTTGGGATAAATATGATGATGTAGGAAACAGAAGATAACAAAATAAACTTATTAAAAAAAACAGACACCTTGTTCTTAGTTAATTCTTGTATGAGCCTACCTGTTGACCCTTGAAAATTAACTTTCCAGAACTCAGATAATCTGGGATCACTTATCTAGTGAACATTTTCTACCATTCTCTAATGTTCACTTTATAGTGGTCAGGTCCTTTTCCTTACTGTTCCAAACATGTCCTACCTCCCAGTCTTTTCTCATGTTGTTCCTGCAGTATTCTCTCTATTTTTTCCCTCAAGTTATCCAATTCTCTTCTTTTTTTTTTTTATTTTAAAACCCTTACCTTCCATCTTGGAATCAATACTGTGTATTGGCTCCAAGGCAGAAGAGTGGTAAGGGCTAGGCAATGGGGTCAAGTGACTTGCCCAGGGTCACACAACTAGACATGTCTGAGGCCAGATTTGAACCTAGGACCTCCCATCTCTAGGCCTGGCTCTCAATTCACTGAGCCAACCAACTGGCGTGCGCCCCCTCCCCCCCCCCAATTCTCTTCTTCCCATCCACCACATCCTCACCCACCTTCCCAGCTGTCTTTCAAGGCTTGTCTGAAATCCTGTCATTTCACCACAAAGACTTTCCTAATTTTTCTATCACTTATTTGATCTCCCTTCCTCCTCTCCACCACTCTTAAGGATGTTTCTCTCTATCACCCACCCCTCTGCTCAGCTGCCCATAGGAGAGCTTCCTCCCTCCATGTCTGGGGCAAGGGGGCGGCTCACATGTGTCATGAGGTGACAGTTTGGGTACTAGGACTCTAAAAGGTTTGCCGTCACTCTCCTAGACCATTTAGATCTGATTCTATGTAATTTAGCATTCATTGTGGTGTTTGCTATTATTTATGTGTCTTAATAGATGTCTTTCTTGAAGAGAATGTACTGTATGTCACTATTCTCCTTGATGACAGAACAACCTTAATTTCTGGCCTCGCCTAGTTAGTGTAATCCCCTGAAAGAAAAGGGCAGAGGCAAGTAGTCCCCCCCTACCCCTTTAGGTAGGGAATCATTCTGAAGAATAAACTATGTAATTTATTTAAAGAAGTCTTTAGGAGAATAGAAAACACTACTGAACTCTCTTGTTCTGTAGTTAGGAATTTTATACTGAGACTAATTAGTTGAATGCCCTTTATATGTGAAGGCTGTGCAAGAGACCTTGTGAAAGGGAGTATACTGGCTAGGCTAGTTATTTTAAATCTTTCTAGATTACATGAGAAGTGTAACCAATTCCAAAAATCATTGTCAGTCAGTTAAGAAAGTCTGTTTTGAATCACTAAATCAAAAGAGCATTTAGTTTTATTATTCTGGAAACATTTATTAGATGGAAAGAAGTTACTATCAGGATACATTCAACCAGTCATTAAGAAAAAAAAGAATAATAAAATAGCCTATTTGTTTTAAAGTTTATTTTTTCTAGAAAAAGCATTTTTCCAGTTTTATATTCTGCATTATTGTCCAATACTATATATTTATTCATATTTGTCATTTTTATGGTAACCATAATCTATTACATTAATAATTTTCAATAGTCAAATATTGGATTTTTTAATTTTTAGTATTTTTGTCTGACCTGCATTTATAACTCAACCTTTTCATTTACAGTTCTCTTAATTGTGGGTTTAAAAAGTTTACAAGTAACTTCTAATATTTCTCCTTTTTTCTCTAAATTTGCCTTTCGATATACATTGGGAAATAAGTTTTAATCTTAAATTTTATCAGTTTATTATGGATTCTGAATGTTTGATTTTTACCAGATAGATTAAACCATTAATATATTTTTTTAGCCTGAGTGTTTTTTTTCCCAAATTGTTACTTTTTAAAAATATATACATTGTTTTTTGTTATTTTATATAGTCAGGTATTGCCTCTGATAATTTTGTTTCATAAAGATTTTATCTTTTACAATGAATATAATGTTTTTAATATAGTTGAAAAAAATTAGATCATTGATTCACCTGCAGTTTCTTTTAGTAAATGTGAGGTGTAGCTCTTAGTTTAGTTTTATAGCTTTGTTTCTGTCTAAAAATATGTGTGATATGATATGTGATATGTGATGTGATATTCACATATCACCCGAATATGTGATTTTTACTTGTTGGACTTTTAAAACAATCTGAATTTTTGCATTTTATTTGCTTTTGGTCATCAGGAAGAATTGAGCACAGCAAGTTACAAAAAAGAAATAAAGGGAAGTTTGAACTGACATATTGCCTGGTATAATCTCATGACAAAGATAACTTTCAGCTTTTGCCTTCTTCTCTAATAAAGTAATGGAAAGCAACTGAAACCAACCTACCTCAAACTTTGTAGAGAAATCCATACCACTTATAATGCTCTCCTAGTTTGTGTTAGATACTGAAATTCTGCAATTTGAAATCAGTTGCTTAATGTACTGTACTTTATTTCTAGTGATTAAGGCCACTCCCTTGTATTAAATTAAACATCTCTGAAGGTGCCTTGATTCTGTCATGTCATTAGGAGACTAATTAGTGTAGCGCTTCTCATCCTGCAAATTTCTTTAGCCCTAATAATCCATGATGCTCCTACATTAAAGAAACTAAAACATGGTAGAGTTTTCTTGCCATTGAGAGAAGATTAAAAATTATAATTTTATTTTACTTATTTTAGAAGGGATCTGCTTCAGGTGGGGAAAAAAGGAGGAGTAGGCAAGGAACAAGTTAGTTAATAATAGGATAAAACAAGTCATAGGTGAAACTTTTGGATTCTGTGGAGCTCTTCCACTTCTGTTTGGTGTACAATTTTTTCCAGTTGTAGAAATACTTAGTGTGTGGTAGCAATAATATATTAAATGTCCTGAATAGCTGGAAAGCATAAGTGTACCTTTTTCCCCTTGGCAATTAACTTTACTTTTAGCAAATGTCTTTAAGCATGGAGGAATATAAAGGCACAATGTCATCCTAGATAAGTCACTTATACCAACAATGAGACCTGCCAGGTGATCTGGATGATTTAGAAGAGTTTTGAATGTATCTGTAGAAGGTTAAAAGGGAAGGGAGCAATTCAGAGTTAGTGCTCTGTCTTTTTTTTTTTCAATATGGATAATGCCTAGGCAGAAGTTGCTAGTAATGTCTTACTTAGACCATGCAAAGACAGATACAGAAAAAAGGAAAATTAAATATTCTAATTTTACTACGAGGAGGGACAAGTCTGCGGCTTGTTCCAATCACATCCTGAAAGTTTTCACTTATAATTTCTAGGGTTGTAGAATTTCTGAACTTGGAAGGGACCTTAAGAGATCACATAACTTGAGCACCTCATTTTACAGGTTCCTCACCTGTACAGCTGAATGGAAAGAGTTCAAATGATTTGACTTAGATCACATAAAGAGGGGATGTAGCAAGGTCTAGAACCCAATTCAATGCTCTCTTTGTTATGCCATTCTAGTTTCATGTCCCTAAAGATCTGATAAAATAAATTCTCTAATTAAAAAACAGCTGCAAAACTCATTATTTTGCCATTTCCATAGTTTCAAAGAGGTGGAAAAGTGCTTGGCAGGACCCACACTGGTCTAATTTTGGATCCATCAGTCACCTTTGGAAAGAAAATAGTCCACCACAGCTTTAGATTACATGGAGGAGAATAGTATGAGGAAGGGCTGGGAAAGGTAGCATGGCTTCAAGTTAGAGAAGACCTTGAAGTCCCAACAAAGGAACTTGGACTTGATCTGGCACAAGCACTGAAGATTTTTAAGTGGATGTGGCATGACCAGGTCATGTGTGAATTTGAACAATGAGAGTTAAATTGGAAGAGACCGGATGATAGAGAAAGGAAAACTTGTTAGGACACTACGGCACTAATCCATTTATTATAATAGATATAGTACAAGCATGTGCCAAGGGAGTAGTGCAAACAGGTGGTGATGACGGTTTGAACTGGAGTGGTGACAGTGGGAATAGAGAAGTGGGTATGGGTACTAAAGATACCAAAAAGGGAGAATCTAGAAGACTTGTTATTTGAAATAACATTTATTTTTGTGATATGTGTGTTTGTGTATTATATGGCTGAGAGGTGGCTCAGTGGGTAGAGAGAGAGTGGGGCCTCACCGCAAGAAGACCCAAGTTCAAATGCAGCCTTTGCTGCTAGCTGTGTGACATTGGGCAAATCATTTAACCTGTCTGCCTTAATCCACTGGGAGAGGAAATGGCAAACCAGACACTTATTTTTCTTTACCAAGAAAACCCCATATAGGGACAGGAAGAATCGGACATGACTGAATGAATAACAAATTACAGTTATTCCTTCCACAACATGACTTTCCCCATTGCGGTTTTGCCATCTCATGGATTGGCATAAGAAATTAGAGGGGAATTTTTTGGAAGTTTTGTGGAAGCTGCAGATGACAGGCGAAGGCTAGCTGATGGACTGAAAAAATTTAGAAACTCAGAAATGCAGGTTTAACCCCCAATTTTCAACAAGATACTGTAAATATCCCATAAAAGAAAAAAGAAATTCAGACTTTTTTTGGTACAAAAGGAGGGCCAAAAAATTTTATGTGGATTTTCTATATTGCCAGGGTGTCACATCCCAACCCTCCCTCAATATGGAAGTCATAGTGGTATACATATACAATACTTAAATGTATACCCACACATATAAATGTAAAAATAAGGTAATAGAATATAGTGCTTTAAAAGGCTTATGAAATACTTCATATAAGGCTATGTGCCACTGATCACATTATCTCACTTGAACCTCAGCATAACACTGGGAGGTTGCTACAGCCATTATCTCCATAATGCAGATGAGTAAATGGCCACTTGGAGAGTTTAAAGGATTTTGCCTGTGGTTACACTGCTAGGAAGTTTTAAAGGCACTGAAGTTTCAAGCATGAGATACTTCACCAATAGTAATGCCACTAACACAAATAGCAAAGGTGGTACAAGCTTTGTGGGAAGGACAAGCTTAGTTTTAGACATATTTAGTTTGGTACATTTAGACAGAGACATACTGTAAAAAGCAGAAACAAACATTCATGCCTCAAAGATATAAGGATTAATAAACAACACTGTCTTGTCTTTAAAGAGTTTGCATTCAACTGAAGTGGGTTGAAGCTATGTACACAGAGTACAAACTTGTGCAAAAGGAGTGGTGCAAAATGGTCTAAGGATTTGAGAAGAAAGAATGCCTTCAGCTGAGGGGAGCAGGAAAGTTTTTCAAAAATGACATTTGAACAGACTTGGAGGATGATTCCCAAAAGGTAGAGATGAACAGGGAAGTCATGCACATAGAGTAGACAAGTAAATGGAGGGGAGGGGGTGAAATCACCAAGGTGAAGGAGTGAGTTGAGAGAGAAAAGAAGATGTAGGACCATGCTTTGGGGGAGGGACATCCACACTTAGGGGATGGGAGGAAGTCATTTAAGCAATGAAGACCAACAAAGAATGGACAAAAAGAACCAGGAAAAAGCTGTGTCTTGGAAGATAAAGCAAGAGAAAGGATAGGGAATAGGAACAGGATGGTGCATAAGGCTCAAGGATGATGAAGACCTCAAAAAAGACGACCAAATTTCACAATTTAAAAAGAATTTGGAAACTGCTGGGTCAGTAGAGTAGTAGGTTGGCAAGTCATGGGGTTGAGGTGGGGAAAGGTAGTGAAAAACCACAATGGAAACAGTGTGTAGCCGACTGGTTTTTAATCACTTAAAGGAAAAGGAGAGACTATTTTTGGGATAGCGTTAAAGATTTTTAAGGGTGACTGATTATATTTGTAGGTAGATGGAAAAGAGCCAGTAGATAGGAAGAGAGTGATGATGACATGGAATTATCCATGAGGCAAACTCCCAAAAGAGAATTGAGGATACACATAGAGGGATTGACCTTGGCAAGAATGGCCACCATGTCCTCCCAGATTAGAGATCAGTGAAAAAAGATTCTGAAGTAAGGAGCAACAAAGAAGTTACTGAAAACTTCCACTTCAGGAAAGTAGATATGGTCATCTGAGGAAGAATAGGATTAGTCAGCAAACACCAAGTATCTACTATGTGCCAAGCACCAATTTTGCCTTCTTGAAGGCTTTTGAAGGCAACTACCATCTTTCCTATCACCCAGGTTCTCACCTTCACCTCATAGACCACTGGTTCTGGGATCAGGAAAATTTGTCTTCAAATTTAAGCTCAGTCACTTCCTAGCTGTGTGATCCTGGGCTGAATCTGTTTTCTTCAATTTTAAGATGGGGATAATAACTCAGGATTATGAGGACCAAATGAGATTATATTTGTAAAACATTTAGCACAGTGCTTGGCACATAGTAGGTGTTACAGAAAAGTCTGTTTCCTTCATTTATTTCCTTCATCTCAGTGCCAGATGTGTTCATTCTATCTCTTGTATCTACCCCCATCTCTCTGCTCACAGGATTAGCTTAGTTCAGGTCCCAATCACAGGGGCCAATCACAGTTTTCAAAATTGTCTATCATTGCCCAGGGGGTTCAGTTTCTTGATTGAACAGTTTCTGAGGATGTGAACTCTTAAAAGAATTCATAAGATTCTGACTGATTGAGTTAAAAAAGGAGTGGAGCTCTTCCAAGTAACTTGCTGGCTTCTTAACTAGCCCTAAGTTGGGTGTTCAATCTTTTGTTGATTCTGTTAAAAAGGTAGACAAAAGAGAGTTAATTCTGTCTTCAGTCTAGTGAGGTACTAAGTAGGGGTACTTGAGTTAATGCTAACTCAAGATAGACATAGGGTAAAGAATTCTTTCATAGTGGAAAGGGCAGGCTTGAGGTCTGGTAGAGGTATTAACAGCGGAAGGCGAAGGGAATAAAGAATTAAAGGTGGAAAAAGCAATATCTCATCAAATTGGTTATTTTTTTGTCCTTCATTTTTTAAAAGTACCAGTGGCATCATATCTTGACTTGTGCATGAATTGGATTTAAGTGAGACAGAGTTGTACAAAATCATCAACCTCTCTCTTCCAGTCATTGAAATTCAGTGTCAAAATAAAAGTAAAGATAACTGGCAATGGCCCAAGATGCAGTAGAAGACCTTGGTTATCCAGGCTGTGAAGGGAGGCCACAATGAGGTCATAGGCTAAGAGAAAAGAATAAAGAGAGACCAGAAGTTGAGGTTATGGGAGGAAGTGTATAGAGGAGAGAGTCAGTGGAAGAGGCAAAAGGACAGTCAATTGTGATCAGAGAAGGGAATGTGAGAGTTAAAGATCTTTGGATATGTTACAGTATAGGTTGATTGTGACATCTAAAACATTCCCCCTATTAGGGGTGGCCAAGGCACCCCTAAGGCTAAGGCAGAGAGTGGAGAGAGCATGAGAGTTGAGGAGATTGATGAACTGTGAGGCCAGGTTGTTTGGAATTATCTTGAAGAATAAAGGCAAGGGATGAATTTGAGAATAAGAGAATAAGGCTGAGAGTCACACAAGAAATAATCCAAGTCCAAATCACAGCTTTTCCATTGGTTTCCTATGTGACCATAGTCAAATCATGTCCCCTTCCCGGGCGTCAGTTTTCTAGTCTGTAAAATGAGTACATTAGGCCAATTGACATCCAAAGAGCCTCCCAACTCTATAGCTTTAATCCGGGTCAGTGAAGTGATAGAGCATCCCCGAAAGCTAATATGATTTAAGTCTAGCCTGAATTAATAGAAGTGTAAGAGTCCCACTATACTCTGCCTAATTTGACCACATCTGGAGCATTTTGTTCTGTTCTAGGTGCTGTGTTTTAGGAAAGACTTTGACAAAGATAGGTTAAAAGAGGCCACTTGCTTTCAAGGACCTTACTTTCTCTGGGCTCACACACAGAAGTACAAATACAAAATATACCTACAGTAAATGCAAAATGACAAGGGGAGTGAGCAGGAAGGGCCACTTGAAGTAGATGTTTCTTCAACTTAATTTTGAAGTGATTTAGGAATATAATAACCATTTTTTTAGCATTTACTATGCTCCAAGCACTTTACAATCATTATCTCATTTGATTCTCATTTGGACCCAAGAGATAGATACTGCTATTATCCCCATTTTACATATGGGGAAACTGAGGCAAGGTTAACTGACTTGCCTAGCATCACACCAGCTGGTGTGTAAGACCAGAGCAGAACTCCTGACTCTAGTTCTATCAACTATCACCTAATTGTCCTTGTGCTACCTAGCTGCCTTTAAGAGGGAGAACATTCTAGGAATAGGAGGGAGGGGGGCATCTTGTACACACACATAGGAGTTGGAGTCATCTGTAAAGAAGAGCAAGAAGACCCATTTGACTGGAACTTGGAGTCATGCAAAATCAGCCTAGAAATAGAGGTTATAGCCACTTGTAAGAGGCTCATTTAAACCCAAATGCTGGCTCGAACCTCACTGTGTGACTTTGGATGGGTCACAACCTTTCTGAGGTTAATCTGTAGCATGAGACAATTGGGCCAGATGTCCTTAAAGTCCCTTCCCAATTCAGCAGGCTTCTGCTTCATGTCCCTTCCTTGTCAGAAATACAGGGGACAGCTAGGGGATGGTTCCACTCAGTTCACTTTTGTTTATTCCCCCTGTGACAACTATCATTAAACCACCCAAACCAGTAAGCCCTATATAAGACCAGCTAAAACAATCACTTAAAATGGGCATTGTGATAAAGAGCGCTTTATTCTACAGTGTGCTGTAGCTACTACACTAGTAATATTCTCTAGATTTAATAGTTTTTTAGATTTGGAAGATAATAATGCCTGCATCCATTGATGTCAGCCAACAATAAAAGGATTTGTGATGATCTCTTGACAGCCCCTTTTAATGCCCATAGCCTCACAGGAGTAAATAGTGGCTTGGCAGGACCATTTGTACTTTGTCTTCTAACTTGTCAAAATCCATAAGAAGTTTAAGAAAAGAAGCTGAAGGGGATAGTGTGCTAAATCTCCTAGGTTTGTGGGTTAAAGATAGTAGAAGTAGCCTTTGAAGTGACCAACAAGAAGAAGTCTTCAAACAGAGGCCAGGCGACTACACCTGGATATTTTAGAAGAGAATTATTATTAAGAACCAGGTATAATGGATAATCCTTGAGCATCCTCCCAATTTTGAGATTCTCTAGAGAAATTTTTTGGAGATTTTCAGATATGTTTGTAGGACATGACAGGGAATCCGCAGGGGAAAGCTCAGGTTTGGTTAATGCAAAGTAGTAGGAAGAAATAGTCAATTGAAAATTTTAAGAACGTATTTGCATATGTGCAAACATCAATTTTTGAGAATAGAGCCCTTGGATGGATGTTGTTTCCAGACTGGGCTTTGCAGATGGGCAGACTCTGGGATGAACTTCAGGAGAAGTTAGTCCAATTAGGAGTTAAGGGTATAGGTGTAAGGGTAAACTTAGGGTTGAGACTGAATATAAATTTAATTGGTCACCAGGGATTTAACTCAAATCCCAATTAAAATACTCAAATCAGTTTGGAAATTTTATGATGGTTTAATTAATATAGAGGGAAGGAATTAAGAAGAAGAGGGAAAAGGGTATAGGATTTCTCCGGCCTAGCCTGAGCCAAGGAGACTTCAGAGGCCTTCTAGCCACAAGGCTTCTGAGATGAGGGGCCTCCTAGGAGGATGGCATTTTTAGGAAAACTAAAAGAGAAAAAAACGAATCAGCCTAAACTCCGAGAGAGCTCAGTGAAGATGCCTCACCTGAACTAGGCTACTAAGATTCTCCTAGTATTGTATCAAGGATGCTCACTGCAAAATCCAGACAATAGCTACAGCCACATCAAGATGCCAAGATGCCAAGCACACTGCCACCAGCCATCTCTCTGCCACAAGAGCCAGAGCCACCTCTCTGTGAAAAGAGCAGAGAGAGGAAGTGACACAGAATATATAGATTGTTTTTTACATCACTTCCTGCGTCGCACACGTACCAATGGTAGCTTAAGGTTGATTTAGGACAGCCCAGGGGGTCTGTCAGTTGTTTCTAATTTGTAATTTGCTAGCCCATGTCTGTCATAGGCCATCCTTCTCAATACTTAATCCTTAAGTAGGGGTGTAGGCATTCCTGTTTTGTTAGACTAAGCAGGGTGGAGTAAATCTAAAATTCACATAGGGAAGAGTTAGCATGGTTTCTGAGATTGAAGCTAATTCTGTGCCAATGAAATACTGAGACTGGGAACTATGGGTCATATGGGTGCTATAGGCCATAGACAGGAGTTTTTATTTCCTTAATTATCTTGGTAAACTAGAATATATTTCTTACCTTAAAATTTTTGGAATCACATCAGTTCTTGGAGAGGATGTAGTTCAACTTAGAATTCCTATCATTATTTCCATTATTTTTGTTAATACAACATGGTATTTTCTGCATCAAATTTTTAAAAAGCCCTTACCTCTGTCTTAGAATTGATAACAAGTATCAGTTCCAAGGCATAAGAGCAGGAAGGGCTTGATAATTGGAGTTGAGTGATTTCCCCAAGGTCACACAATTTGAGAAGTATCTGAAGCCAGCTTTGAACCCACTTCCTACTGACTTCAGGCCTGGCACTCTATCCACTGAGCCACCTAATTGCCCATTACATAAACTTTTAACGTATCTCTAATAAAGGTTTGTTAGCTCTTAAAGGAGAAAAGGAACTATTTTAATTTTGACTCACTAGTTAAGTTTACAAACTGTAAACAACATTTCTAGAAGGAAAAACTGTATTATTGATTGTCTCTCTTATTATATCCGGGTAACACTGTGTTATTTTTTTTCCCCAGCTATGTCCCCAAGCTATACATCTGGCTATATTTGAGTTGAATTCTAATTGCCATTTGATGGCATGGTAATTCCCAATTTTGTATTTTTCTGCTGTCTCAAAGCAGTTTTTACAATGGTAGGTAGAGGGCAGCAAAGTCATATTTTATAGAGAAAGTGTAAGTTGTAGGAAAAATGTGACTAGACCATGTTTTTTTTTTTTTTTTGAAGTTACTAAAAAACTGAATTCTTATTCAAGTCTTGAGGCACCTTGTGTGAAACTCAAATTGGCTGAAGGGCTTGTTGGCTTTTAAAAATTACTCTAGTTCCCCCCACTGACTAGTCCGTTCAGGTATTCTTTCTCTGTCTGGATCCAACCAATTGATTCTTTTCATCTTCCAGGAAAGTTTTGAAAACCGTAGACAGCTAGTAAGTACATGATCTTATTTTCTTATCGTTGGATCATTGTTCATGTGATGTGTTAGTGGAGCGAGGGATGGGATCATTCTCATATTAGTAAAGCAAATAGCATCAGGTCTGTTTTTGACCTAGATATTCCTTGCTTTCATTTATTTATTTTTTTTATTCCAAATTAGTCTTTTTAGGAATCTCCCCATTTTCTTTCAGCATCAATTTCAATTGTGACACTGGAATGTCAGTATAAATAAAGTGACTAAAATGTGCATTTTATACTTTATCTTCTCTTTAGTAATCACAGGAAAGTCTTTCCAAAATACATTGAACTTGCCAGCTTTCAGAGACTCTTTACGGAATTCTTGCGTTCATGTTTTTCTATAGCTGATGAAATAGTTTTATCATGGAGGAGATTTCTTCTAACATTCTTCCTCTTCTGTGGTCTCTACAGTTTCCTTATAGATAAGATACGCATGAATCATGGACAAAGCACTCATCTTCCTGTCTTCATAGGAAGGAGCCCTTTAGATTAGGACATTTCTTGATTGTCTTTTTACCTAAATATCCTGTCTGCTTTTAGCTGGCCCCTACACTATTGTAATCTATAGGTTTTGTGAGAAAAAAATACTAGAAACAGAAGTTATATTCATAATTACCTCTTTCTTTTCTGGATATTTACTATTATTTTAATATGATGTTTTAGAATTCATACAGGCTTTAATTAGAAATAATTTACAGTTTATAATGTCACGTATTTGGGCCATATCTAAGGCAATTATTTGTAATTTCGCAAACCAATTCACTAATGACTGAATGCAGAAAAACCATGAATTCCTTTTTAAAATATATGGTCATTCTTTTTTTTTTTGACTCCTTGCTCTCATCCTGCTGGAATCTCCTAAGGATTAGTTTTAGGCTTTGCTAACTAGCCATGCAAATAATATTTATTCCTTACTATATAGCCTTATGTTTAATTAATTTGCCTAACTTCTCCTTCACCTCTGATAAAGAGAAGAGAATGACACTTTCCCCAAATGAAATTAACTTCTGATACCTGTCCACTGAGCACCTGGGAAATTAGTTTCCCCTTCCCCTCATTTAAAAAACAAATCTTTTCAGGGATTAGTGCCCTTTCGAATTTTGATGACCATTCTAACTTCCAAATAGTTTAAAGTAAAATTCACAATTTGCCTTTCCTAGTTTTATGCCTGAGTCCTAACCTTTATACCAATGATGCCTTTTTAGTTCCATAAGTAACATTCTTAGATATGGCCCAAATAAGTGACATTATAAACTGTAAATTATTTCTAATTAAAGTCTGCATGGATTCTAGAACATTATTTTAAAATAATAATAAATATCCAGAAAGGAAAGAGGTAATTATAAATATAAACTTTTTCAAGGTATTTTTCTTTAAAAATAGTTTGAAGGGATGGAAAAGGCAAGTGAAGGTTGTTGTTTTCATTATTGTTTTTGAAAAGGCAGATCTTGGCATGTCTATAGGCAATGGAGAAAGAGCCCAAAGTTCCTTAAATATGAAATAATTTATGAGTTATATATTGATTACTTGGCATCTACCTTCTTATAGTCATACAATTAATTTCTAAGGCTCCCTTCAAATACTCTCGCATCTTAAGACTGTTTCTTTCTCTGAGACAGCTAGGTGGTATAGAGGTTTGAACCCTGGGTCTAGCGTCAGGAAGACATGCATTCAAATCCAGTCTTGGACACTAGTTATGAGAACCAGGGCAAATTACTTTACCTATTTGACTCAGTTTCATCAAGTGTTCAAAGGGGATCATAATGCCTACTTCCTAGGGTTATTGTGAGAACCAAAGAGGTTAATACTTATAAAATGCCTGGTACAATGCCTGGCAAGCAATAAATACTTTTTTCCTTCCTTCCTTCTTTCATGGACTGTAGTCAGTTCACAGAGTTTGCAAATGGCTATTGCATACCCTTATTTGTTCATGACCTGCATTCTATTATAGTTTTGCATTTGGAAGTTTGGGAATTCTACCCCTTGGGCTTATTTATTTCTGATAGAGGCTTACAAGAGAATAGGTTCTTTCTGATTTGAACATGTTTAATCAGTTAAAGTTTCTGTGTCATCTTGAGTGAATTACTTCCCTTTTCTACTATGTGACCTCCAACATATTTTCCACCTCTGATTATCTGATCTCTAGGCATTTGAGATACTTATGGGACATTCAAATTGATAGGACCAGCAGATAGTTGGTGATATGGGATTGGAACATAGACTACACAGGTGGAAACTATCTGATCAGAAAGGAGGTGAACCCAGGAGAGCTGATGAGAGCTCTCTGAGAGACAGTGTAGAAAGAGGAGAGAAGAGATTGAACCCAAGGGAGATTATATTATATTATATTATATTATATTATATTATATTATATTATATTATATTATATTATATTATATTATATTATATTATATTATATTATATTATATTATATTATATTATATTATATTACATTACAAACAGACATAGTCATTGGGACATGGAAGATAATTTGACATAGGAGTTATTTGGCAGGAACTGCACTTAGAAGGAGGAGGAGTCATAAAGGAGTGGTAAAAGCTGAGATAGGAGAGACAGTTTGAAAGGAGGTAGTGGTCAACTATGACAGCTTCAGGAAGGGCAGAGAAGATGAGGCATCAGAAAAGAAATGGATTTAAATGATGAAGTTTTTTTTTACTTTTTTTTTTACTTTTTTACTTTACATTAGTAACACTGGAGAGAGCATTTCAGTAAAGAAAATATATTGAGTAGTGAGTAGGATCTGAGTTAGGGTTAGCAAAAGATAGCTTTTCAAGGTATTTTTCTATAAAAATAGTTTGAGGGGATGGAAAAAGGCAAGTGAAGGTTGTTTTCATTGTTTTTGAAAGGGCAGATTTTGGCGTGTCTATAGGCAACAGAGAAAGAGCCAATAGATAAGGAGTGACTATTCCCCTCACAGTATAATTTTAGATCTCACAATGCCCTAACTGTGGTCTGATTAGGGTAAAGTAGAATATTAATATCATTCCTTTTGTTTCGGACACTTATATTTTTTAGTGCAGGCTAGAATTTCATTAGTTATTTTTGGGGGGGATTGCTATCTATATCATTATTGAACCTGTAGTCCACAAAACCCATTAGATCTTTTTCACTCCAATATGTACTTGTGTCCTAGATTTTTTAAAATTAGGTATAGAATTTGACACATGGGCTTGTTTTACATCTTGCCTTGTTTCCCCCAGCACCATTGAAAGACTATAAAAATAGTTTCAACCTGTAGATTAATATGTTTGCAGAACATGTAGAATTAGGCAAATTCATGGGGACACTAATACATTGTTGGTGGTACTGTGAACTGATAAAACCATTTTGGAGAGTGATTTGGAAGCCAGAGAATTATAAAACTGTACATACCCTTAAGCTCAGCAATACCACTGTTAGGTCTGTTTGGCAAGAAAATCAGGGAAAAAAGGAAAAGAACCTATATGTTTCAAGATATTTATAGCAGCTCTTGGCAAAGAATTGGAAATCGAGGGGATGTTCATCAATTGGGAAATGGCTGAACACGTTGTGGTATATAGAAATGCTAGTATCTTTCCTCTGAGATTGCCTCCAGTTTAGTCTGTATGTATCTTTTATTAACATAGTTATTTTCATGTTGCCTTCTCAATTAAGATTTATGTTCTTTAAGGATAGATATTGTGCCTTTGCTAATCTTTGTATCCCCAGCGTTAGTCAGTATCTGGCACATAGTAAATAATAAATACTTGTTAACTGACTTGGAATTACTTGGAGATAATTTCCAAATTCGTAGTTTCTGACCAACTATTTAGAATTCAGATAAAGGGAAAAGTAGAAAAAAGACTAAAAATGAGAAAAAGATATGATGTATACTTAAGACAGTTATAACCTAAAAATTTTTATTAAGTCATTGACAATGAAAAATGAGATTTAACTGGAAGAAAAATAATAAACACTAACTATAATAATTTTGTTCTGAAGTTTAACTGATACAAACCAATTGCCATGAGAAAAAAAGCACCCCAAAAATACTTTAGTCAGCCAACATGTGATTTACCAAGTAGAGTTGGAAGCCAAGTTTAAATCAGTTTAAAATATGAACTCACTTGTAAAATCTACTAAAGGTTAGTAGAAGGTTACAGATAGGAAGTATTGCCTCTAAATGGAGAGGAACTTAAAAAAAGTAAAACCTAAAGAAAGTTTTCTTTAGACCTGAATAAGCAAAATCAACCTGAGACCATTTAAAGATGAAAATAAGGAGAAAAATAAATAGAAAAGAAATATAGTGATTGTTACAGCAAATAGTTTTCATAATCAAAGAAAGGGAAGTCAACACACTTCTACTCCAAAATAATAGTTCCATATATATTTATTGAGGAAGCAGAAATTGCACTAAATAAAACAGATATGGACAAAAATTTCAACCCTTTTGAATATTAAAAAAGATGACTAAGAATGTCAATAATTATTGGCATAATGACTTTCCTGTCTATATGAATTTTGTTTATACGAATCATCTTCCTACTCACCAAGGGCATTAGTGATGAAGTAATTAGGGGATATTCAGGCTTTTGTAAATGACTTTCCACAATAGATCTAATTTTATTATCACACAATTGACTAAAAGATGAGGAAACTCCAAGATCCCTTTGGGTTTATTGCTTGCTGATATTAAAGCAAAAGCTTTTGATGTGAGAACAAAACCCCTTTCTCTTCCCACAGCATCTCCCATGCATACATCAATGTTATACAAGATTGCTTGAAAAATGAAGGAACAGGGGTAACATTGTTTAGTGACCTTTGCCAATGGTGGAGGAGATGTAGAGAAGAGTTCAGGCAGGAGAGGAGGTCCTTATAGATGGTGAGGTACTCCACATGCCCCTGTGTATGGGTGGGGTAGTGCTGGTTAAATCCAGTCTTGGAACATTGCCTGAATGAGCTACAGTTGTTTAGATTATATGTGAACAACCTATAAAGTTTGTTCACCACTGTATTGATCTTGGATAAATGCTGCCAACAAATAAGTTGGCTACAGAATTAGAGAGTAGATACATTGTCTATGGGAAATTGCAAGACTTTTAGTGACCCTAAACTTCTTTTTTGAAACAAAGACTATTTTTATGAAATAAATTTCATGGATATCTTTGTTTTCTACATCACTTACATTTCCCAAGGTATCTCTCCTTTACTCCTCCAAGAGAGAAATACCTTATAAAAAAGATTTTAAAAAGAGAGAGAATGGGCAGTTATGTGGTACAGTGAATAGAACAATAGGTCTGGAGACTGGAAGTTCCTGGGTTCAAATCTGACCTCAGACACTTCCTACCAGTGTGACTTTGGGCAAGTCACTTAACACTGCCTAGACCTTGCCCTCATATCTTAGAGTTGTTACTAAGATAGAAAGTAAGGGTTAAAAAAAAAAGACAGAAGAAACAGCAACTCAGCAAAACCAACACATCAAAAAACAGAACATTATATGCAATGTCCTACTCCCATAGTCCTTTACCTATGTAAAGAAAATGTCTTCTCATATATTTTTCAGGGACAAAGTCATAACTACAGCACTTTGCTTTAATTGTTTTGTTATTGTTTTCCCCATTAATGTTACAATTATGCAACTTGTTTTCCTTGTTGTGCTTATTTGTGTCAGTTCCTATAAATCTTTGCATGCTTCCTTGTATTTTTCATACTTAGTGTTCCTTACAAATACCACAAATATTTGATTACCTTTATATGTCACAGCTCGTGTAGTAATTCCCCAGGTGAAGGTTGTTTTTCTTTGATTCTAGTTCTTTGTTATTTCAAAAAACACTGTAGTAGATATTTTGGTGCCTATTAGAAGGGCCATCTTTTGATTTCATATATTCTACCATTGTCGTCCTATAACAATATGTCATATAATACTACAGTCTCAAAAGAATTAAAAATATGTATTGCTCAGCAGGCCTGGGAGAAGTATATGTTGAGCGTGAGCAGATATAAAATATGAGACAAGGAACTGTGAAGTAACTAATCAAAGGGATGCATATCCTAAAGATATTACAGTAAAAGAATATAAACTCCTTCATGGTAGGGACTATATCACTTATTTGGATCCTCAGCTCTTGGGATGGAGGACATTGCATTGTGGATACTTAATAATAGTTTATTGATTGATCACAGAAATATCTGAGAAAAAAGATGAGTTCATCATGTGATAAAGTGAAGAGATAACCCCTGGGCAGCATTCTATGCCAATTATGCCATAATCCCATTATGTATTACACTAGGATGCTCAACATGTCAAGAGAAAACAAGTGGATCACCCATGAGGAATTTATGGCAGGACATGGACAAGTTATATAGTATAGGCAATTTAGATGGGTTGCTATTTGCCTTTTTAGGGGAATTGTGCATAGTGATGATATTACAGATCTATTTGCATATTTGAGCATTCTCAAGCAGAGGGTCTTATGTATTACAGTGATTCCTCACCTATCAGGGGATTTACTATCTAGAGACCCCAGCGATATGGGAAAATCCATGAATTAGCCACGTCCTTATTTATATTTATTATTTATGTATATTTTAAGGCTTAAACCCTTCCCACTCTCCTATAAACCTTTTCCACACTCTTATTAACCTACAGTCCGAGCTAATCAGCGTCCACTGTGGTTGATCACCTTTCATTCCATCAGCCAATAGTGTGCCCTGATAAGTGTAACTCCACCAATACAGAATTAGATATATTAAAAAACAAAAACAAAAACAAACAACTCATGATACAGTGAAGCCCCATAAGTGAACTGGGATATAATGAGGGACTACTGTATAGATAACTGATAAATGTTAGTTAAATGAAACCAGAAATTTCCTTTCATTTGATTGAGGACATCATTCTAGCCTGTCTGAATCTTTTTGGATCTTGCTTTTGTCAATTAATTATCACTTCTTGATTATCTGTCATCCTTAGATTCCATAAATATCCTACGTATGTTTTCGTTCAAATAACTGATAAATATATTGAATGGATCAGCACTAAGAATAGAACTTTGTGGTACTTGAATACAGCTTCTATCTAGGTTGACATTTTTTTCAAGCCATTCTAAACCTCTCAACTTGGCTATTATGCAGATCACATCTCCCCATCATATTCATGTGGGTATTGTGAAACACTTTGTCAAATGCCTCACTGAAATTCGAGTACATTTTATATTTCTTTGTTCTATTAGTCTAGTAACTTGTCAAAAACGGAAACAGTTTTACCCCTCTTCTGTGTATTGAATCCATGCTGTTTCTAGTGATCATCTCATTCCTTTTCTTAGCATGTGAAAATTGTCCCTTTAATAATTCATTCATCTTTCCTCTGAATAATACTGGTTGTGTGACCTTTGGCAAGTGCCTTAACTTCTCAGTGCTTTATGTTCTTGTTAGTCTATAAGTTACAAAGAAAGTACTGACTTACATTGGTAGAAGGAGTTTCCTCATCTGGGAATTGCCTATGCCAGTGAAATCACAGGTTGGGTCCCTATCCCTGTCTTTATTTTCCAGTAATCACGATCAAGTTAACTAGCCTATAACTTGAATAATCCACCATCTTTCCCTTTTCGAAAATCAGCATACTTGCCCATCTTCAGTTCTCCATATTCTTCAAATATTTTTGACAATAATTCAGTAATCACATCCACAAGTATGCCCTAGATTGTAATATGTCTGAGCTAAGTGACTTCAATTCATTGGGAACGGCTATGTGTTCTCTCACCATCTTTATATTTATCTTGTGTTTCGTTTCCCTCTTGACCATTTTTCTCCCAGTGTAATTATCGTTTTCTTTGGTAGACAAAATAAATGAGATTTGCATCATTCTCTAGTGTCTCTTTTTGCCATCTCAGAGACTTAAAGATAGTTAGAAGTGGAAAAGACCTTAGGTATCATCTTATCCAGCACCATTTTACCATCGAGGAAAGTGAAGCTTGGATGGATTAGGTGACATGTGCATTATCACATAAGTAATTGGCAGAAGGAGGATTTAAAACCAGATCCTATGATTCTTAATCTGTGCCCTTTTCACTGCATTAATCTCTCCCCCAAGCAAATATCCTCCATCTTAGTGTTCCTTTTGCCTCTAAATTCCAAAAATGTTTTTGATGTTCTTGGCATTTACCCTGAACCTTAACTCATATTGAACTTTAACACATTCTTTACTCATTCACCTTCACTTCCATCCCTTTGAGAATATTAGACGTTAGACTCTTTTGGAGCTAGTAGACAGTAATGGTTTATGAAGGCAGGGATTATTTTTTCTAAATTTTCTAATAATAAGTCCTAGCCCACAGAGTAATTCTATATGCAGACCAAACCCCCCAATAACTGTTTATTATATGAAAATGGATGAAGATGGGATGAAGATTGGTAACAAATAATTGAGGCCCTTTTACATATCATTTAAAATATCTGAAGTTTTTGAGGACCTCCCTGTATGATCTCAGAAATATCAAATAAATGAACACCATCCACTTTGCTAGTGTTCAAAGTCCTTTGCCACCTGACTCCAATTTACCTTTTCAAGTATATAACTAATCCTCCCTTCATACTTTTTTTGGACCAGGAAATTTGGCCTTATTGCTGTCTCTCATAGATGACATTTCTTTTTTTTTTTTTTTAAATATATTTTATTTGATCATTTCCAAGCATTATTCGTTAAAGACATAGATCATTTTCTTTTCCTCCCCCCCACCCCCCATAGCCGACGCGTAAGTCCACTGGGCATTAGATGTTTTCTTGATTTGAACCCATTGCTTTGTTGATAGTATTTGCACTAGAGTGTTCATTTAAAGTCTATCCTCTGTCATGTCCCCTCAACCTCTGTCTTCAGGCAGTTGCTTTTTCTCGGTGTTTCCACTCCCATAGTTTATCCTTTGCTTATGAATGGTGTTTTTTTTCTCCTGGATCCCTGAAAGTTGTTCAGGGACATTACACCGCCCCTAATGGAGAAGTCCATTACGTTCGATTATACCACAGTGTATTAGTCTCTGTGTACAATGTTCTCCTGGTTCTGCTCCTCTCGCTCTGCATCACTTCCTGGAGGTTGTTCCAGTCTCCATGGAACTTCTCCACTTTATTATTCCTTTGAGCACAATAGTATTCCATCACCAACATATACCACAGTTTGTTCAGCCATTCCCCAATTGATGGGCATCCCCTCGTTTTCCAGTTTTGGGCCACCACAAAGAGCGCAGCTATGAATATTTTTGTACAAGTCTTTGTGTCCATTATCTCTTTGGGGTACAGACCCAGCAGTGCTATGGCTGGGTCAAAGGGTAGATATTCTTTTGTCGCCCTTTGGGCATAGTTCCAAATTGCCCTCCAGAATGGTTGGATCAGTTCACAGCTCCACCAGCAATGAATTAATGTCCCTGCTTTGCCACATCCCCTCCAGCATTCATTACTTTCCTTTGCTGTTATGTTAGCCAATCTGCTAGGTGTGAGGTGATACCTCAGAGTTGTTTTGATTTGCATCTCTCTGATTATAAGAGATGTAGAACACTTCTTCATGTGCTTGTTAATAGTTTTGATTTCTTTATCTGAGAACTGCCTATCCATTTCCCTTGCCCATTTATCAATTGGAGAATGGCTTGATTTTTTGTACAATTGATTTAGCTCATTATAAATATGAGTAATTAAACCTTTGTCAGAGGTTTCTATGAAGATTTTTTCCCAATTTGTTGTTTCCCTTCTGATTTTAGTTATATTGGTTTTGTTTGTACAAAAGCTTTTTAGTTTGATGTAGTCAAAATTATTTATTTTACATTTTGTGATTCTTTCTATATCTTGCTTGGTTTTAAAGCCTTTCCCCTCCCAAAGGTCTGACATGTATACTATTCTGTGTTTACCCAATTTACTTATGGTTTCCTTCTTTATGTTTAAGTCACTCACCCATTTTGAATTTATCTTGGTGTAGGGTGTGAGGTGTTGATCTATTCCTAGTCTCTCCCACACTGTCTTCCAATTTTCCCAGCAGTTTTTATCGAATAGTGGATTTTTGTTCCAAAAGCTGGGATCTTTGGGTTTATCGTATACTGTCTTGCTGAGGTCGTTTTCCCCCAGTCTATTCCACTGATCTTCCTTTCTGTTTCTTAGCCAGTACCAAATTGTTTTGATGACTGCTGCTTTGTAATATAGTTTGAGGTCTGGGACTGCAAGGCCCCCATCATATGTGTTTTTTTTCATTATTTCCCTGGATATCCTTGATCTTTTGTTCTTCCAAATGAACTTTGTTATGGTTTTTTCTAAATCAGTGAAGAAGTATTTTGGTAGTTCAATGGGTATGGCACTAAATAGATAAATAAGTTTGGGTAGGATGGTCATTTTTATTATATTGGCTCGTCCTATCCATGAGCAGTTAATGTTTTTCCAATTGTTCAAGTCTAGTTTTAGTTGTGTGGCGAGTGTTTTGTAGTTGTGTTCATATAGTTCCTGTGTTTGTCTTGGGAGATAGATTCCTAGGTATTTTATTTTGTCTAAGGTGATTTTGAATGGGATTTCTCTTTCTAGTTCTTGCTGCTGAGCTGTGTTGGAGATATATAGAAAAGCTGATGATTTATGTGGGTTTATTTTGTATCCTGCAACTTTGCTAAAGTTGTTGATTATTTCAATTAGCTTTTTGGTTGAATCTCTAGGATTCTTTAAGTAGACCATCATGTCATCCGCAAAGAGTGATAACTTGGTCTCCTCCTTGCCTATTCTGATACCTTCAATTTCTTTATCTTCTCTAATTGCTACTGCTAGTGTTTCTAGTACAATGTCAAATAGTAGAGGTGATAATGGGCATCCTTGTTTCACTCCTGATCTTATTGGGAATGCATCTAGTTTATCCCCATTGCAGATGATATTAGCTGTTGGTTTTAGATATATACTGTTTATTATTTTTAGGAATGACCCTTCTATTCCTATGCTTTCTAGTGTTTTTAATAGGAATGGGTGTTGTATTTTATCAAAGGCTTTTTCTGCATCTATTGAGATAATCATGTGGTTCTTGCTAGTTTGCTTGTTGATGTGGTCAATTATGTGGATGGTTTTCCTAATGTTGAACCAGCCCTGCATCCCTGGTATGAATCCTACTTGATCATGGTGAATGATCCTTCTGATCACTTGCTGGAGTCTTTTTGCTAGTATCCTATTTAAAATTTTTGCATCTATATTCATTAGGGAGATTGGTCTATAGTTTTCTTTCTCTGTTTTTGACCTGCCTGGTTTTGGAATCAGTACCATGTTTGTGTCGTAAAAGGAGTTTGGTAGAACTCCCTCTTTGCTTATTATGTCAAATAGTTTGTATAGTATTGGGGTTAACTGTTCTCTGAATGTTTGATAGAATTCACAGGTGAATCCATCAGGCCCTGGGGATTTTTTCTTAGGAAGTTCTTTGATGGCTTGATGGATTTCAATTTCTGATATGGGATTATTTAAGAATTCTATTTCCTCTTCTGTTAGTCTAGGCAGTTTGTATTTTTGTATATATTCATCCATTTCTCCTAAATTGGTGTATTTATTGCCATATAATTGGGCAAAGTAATTTCTAATGATTGCCTTAATTTCCTCCTCATTGGAGGTGCTGTCCCCCTTTTCATCTTTAATGCTGTGAATTTGCTTTTCTTCCTTCCTTTTTTTAATTAGATTGACCAGTACTTTGTCTATTTTGTTTGTTTTTTCAAAGTACCAGCTTCTTGTCTTATTTATTAAATCAATAGTTCTATCACTTTCGATTTTATTAATTTCTCCCTTAATTTTTAGGATTTCTAATTTGGTTTTCTGCTGGGGGTTTTTAATTTGATCGCTTTCGAGTTTTTTCAATTGCATTTCCAATTGATTGATCTCTGCTCTCCCTTGTTTGTTAATATGAGCTTTCAGGGATATGAATTTGCCTCTGATTACCGCTTTGGCTGCATCCCAAAAGGTTTGAAAGGATGTTTCGCCATTGTCATTTTCCTTGATGAAATTATTAATTGTTTCTATGATTTCTTCTTTAGCTAAACGGTTTTGGAGTATCATATTGTTTAATTTCCAATTGGTTTTAGATTTGGTTTTCCTTGTACCATTACTAATCATTATTTTTATTGCCTTGTGATCTGAGAAGGCTGCATTCATTATTTCTGCTTTTTTGCATTTGTGTGCTATGTTTCTGTGACCTAATGTATGGTCAATTTTTGTGAATGTGCCATGTGGTGCTGAGAAGAAGGTGTATTCCTTTTTATCCCTATTTATTTTTCTCCATATGTCTATTAATTCTAATTTTTCTAAGATTTCATTCACTTCTTTTACCTCTTTCTTATTTATTTTTTGATTCGATTTATCTAAATTTGATAATGGTTGGTTTAAGTCTCCCACTAGTATGGTTTTATTGTCTATTTCTTCCTTCAATTCTCCTAGTTTCTCCATTAGAAATTTGGGTGCTATATTATTTGGTGCATACATGTTGATTAATGATATTTCCTCATTGTCTAGAGTCCCTTTTAACAAAATATAATTACCTTCCCTATCCCTTTTGATCAGGTCTATTTTTGCATTGGCTTTATCAGATATCATGATTACCACTCCTGCCTTCTTTCTATCAGTTGAAGCCCAGAAGGTCTTACTCCATCCTTTAATTCTGACCTTGTGGGTGTCAACCCGCCTCATGTGTGTTTCTTGAAGACAACATATGGTAGGGTTTTGGATTCTAATCCATTCTGCTATTCGTCTACGTTTTATGGGTGAGTTCATCCCATTCACGTTCAAAGTTATGATTGTCATTTGTGGACTCCCTGGCATTTTGATTGCCTTCCCTAATTCTAACCTTTTCTTCTTCGGCTCTACCTTTTAGTCCAGTGATTTACTTTGAATCAGTCCCCCTTGTCCCCTCCCTTGATGTTTCCCTTTTTAGTCCCTCCCTTTTTGTTCCCTCCCCCTCCCCCCTCTCTTTCCCTCCCTTTTTGTTCTCCTTCTCCCCCTCCCCCCCTTGGTTTTCCCTTCTCCTTACCCTTGTTGGGTAAGATAGAATTCAAGATCCCAATGGATCTGGATGTTTTTCCCTCTCAGAGTTGATTTCCCTGAGATTGAGGTTTAAGTAACCCCCCCCCCCTCTCTTCCTCTCCTTCTTATAGGAGTTTTCTTCCCCTCCCCTTCCCCTGTGAATCTTTGTGTGAGAACCATTATTCTATTTGGTCTTTCTTTACCCCCTATTTATACATTACATTTTCCCCACATATTAGTATACATAGGTTGATATAAATGTAGTCCTTATAGAAGAGAGTTTGAGTAAAAGAAGATAACATTTTTCCCCTTTCCTTAATATTTACCTTTTCAGGTATTCCTTGCTCTTTGATTTTCGGTATCAAACTTTCCACAGAGCTCTGGTCTTTTCTTTGCAAAAAGTTGGAAGTCTTCTATTTTGTTGAATGCCCATACTTTCCCTTGGAAGTATATAGTCAGTTTTGCTGGGTAGCTGATTCTTGGTTGGAGACCCAGCTCTCTTGCCTTTCTGAAGATCATGTTCCATGCCTTACGATCATTCAGCGTAGAACTTGCAAGGTCTTGTGTGACCCTGATTGGCATTCCTTTATATCTAAATTGTCTTTTTCTGGCTTCCTGTAGGATTTTTTCTTTTGTTTGATAGCTTTGGAATTTGGCAATTACATTCCTGGGAGTTGTCTTTTGGGGGTTTAGTGTAGAAGGTGTTCTGTGAGCTCTGTCAGTGGCTGTATTGCCCCCTTGTTCTAGAATCTCTGGGCAATTTTCTTTGATTATATCTTGTATCACCATGTCCAGTTTGGTGTTTATTTCTGGCTTTTCTGGGAGTCCAATTATTCTTAAATTTTCTCTTCTCCCCCTGTTTTCCAGATCTATCACCTTGTCGGTGAGATATTTTATGTTCTCTTCTAATTTCTTGGTGTTTTGGCTTTGCTTTATTAGTTCTTGCTTTAAAGCCTGGTTTTCTTTTACAGTTTGGTCAAACTGGTTTTGTAGATGCGTGAATTTCTTTTGCATCATTTCCCACTTTTCCTCCCAGAGGGCTTCCATCTTTTTGGTCCTTTCTGATTCAAATTCTTCATGGGTTTGTGGAGAGTTTCTATTTCCTTTGGAGGATTTTGGAGAATTTTCTTGTATATCTTCTTCTATCTGCTCTGTATTTTGTATTTTGGCTCCATAGAATGTGTCCAGAGTCGCCCCTTTCTTCTTATTTTTCTTGGTATTTTGGGGCTTCTGTGCTTCTGTGGAGTTTGTCATCTCTGAACGTGGAGGATTGGCTTTTCTTGTCTTTGTCTGGTGATCAGAGGATTTAGTCCTGGGCAGATGGTTCTATGACTTTCCCTGGGTTAAACTGAATATGCCTCACTGGAACTGGAATGGAAGGGTCGGACCACGAGGCCACACTCTCCCCCTGGCTCGATTTCCGGAAGTTGCCTTCAGAATCCCTGGCCGTGAGGCTGTTTCCTCGGCCTGCGGGGGGATGGGCTGCCGCTTCCCCAAGCTCCGAGAGCACAGACTTTCACTGAGACTTGGATAGCAGGATCCAGTGAGGCTGTCTTGCCCGCCCTGAGGGTTGCTGTTGTTTTGACCAGCTCTCTGCAGCGGAGGCCCCAGGCAGTAACTTTCACCAGGACCGACCAGCTCTTTGCAGCGGAGGCCCCAGGCAGTAACTTTCACCCGGACCTACCGGCTCTCTGCAGCGGAAGCCCCAGGCAGTAACTTTCACCCGGACTGGGACTTGGGTAGAAGACCCTGAGGGTTGTTGTTCCTCAGACCCTGCTCTCTGAGCCCGGCGCGGCTGCCGCTTCCGGGAGCCTTGGACTCTGCGCTCCTACCCCTGAGGTCCGAGGGATCTCAGGTTCTGGCTTTTAAGGGGAGCCGTACCTTTTGAACCGGGTCCAGGTCCAGGAGGAGGGTTCCCAGGGTCTGTGCTGTTGATCGTTTTGAATTTCGGCGCCTTAGGAGCTTCTAGTTTGAGATCGGTCGGGAAGGGTTTTCCGGAGATCTGAACTTCAGCTTTCTCTAAGCCGCCATCTTAACCGGATAGATGACATTTCTGAACAAGTCAGGAACTATTATTTTTTAAAAAGAGAGAGAAGGAAATGAGGTTAATTGTAAATAGCTTGTTTTTTTTTAATCCTTATTTTCAGTTTTAGAATTACTACTGTAAATTGATTCCAAGGTTGAATAATGGTTAGGGCTAGGAACTGGGGATACATAACTTGCCTAGGATCATGCAGCTAAGAAGTATCTGAGACTAGCTTTGAACTCAGGGCTCGTTCCCTATCCACTGAGCCATTTAGATGTCCATTCCATGTCTTTATAGAGATTGTCCTCCATTTCCAGAATTCACTCCCTCTTCATTTCCCTCTTTTAGAATGTTTAACTTCCCTCAAATTTCCTCTCTGGTACCACCTCCTATAGGAGACCTTTCCTCATCTCCCAGCTCTTTGTTCCTTACTTGCTGAAGCTGCCTTGTATTCACTTTGTAAACATTTTCAATATGCTCTTATCGCATAAATTGTTTCTCTTGATAATTATATCAAGGAACTTATATTCTATTTTGTGTTTATCTTTATATCCTTCAGGCCTAGCACACTTTTTATTTGATGGATTATTTCTCATCAAAATACTGGAACCATTTGAGAATATGTTGTCGAATTTTATTCTTGAGACTTTCCTATCTCACTTGAACCAGTTTTATAGTCTCAGGCCACGGAATTCAAAATCTTTTGTCCTAAATTGCAAGCTACACATCAGACTAGGTCTTATTTATTCTCCCTTATCTAATATATATTCTAAGATAGAATGGCCACCAAAGAAGTAAAAATAAGTTACTAGTAAACAATTTTGTGTTGGTAAATGTTTAATCAGCTCTGTGTGTGTATGTGTGTGTGTGTGTGTGTGTGTGTGTGTGTGTGTGTGTGTGTGTGTGTGTAAGTCTGCATGACATATTTTAAAGTTTAATTTACATTAACATTTTAATCTCTTTTTAAAGTCTAGAGGACAACAAAATAATAAACTGAGCACTAATTTGTAGCATTTTATCCACTGCTGAGGTGTAAGTGACCACACTGAAAATTTAACATTTGATTCTCCAGAGCTGGTAAGAATTAGCTCCCATCATTCCTCTGCAAAAACATCCAGACTAACACATCCACTTAACAGCAACCCCAAATAACATCACTGTAATTCTTTATATATTACTTTGTGGACCCACTGGATGCCAAGGAGGAGAAGAGCTAGAAACACATCTCCCTTTCTCTCCTCAAAATATGGAATATTTACTTGTCTCCAGTTTTCTGGCATGTCTGCATGTCTTTATGATTTCTCAAAGATCATAGAGTGGGGCATGATGGTCAGTTATATAAATTTTCAGGCCTTTTTTTATAATTTATCCTTGCCTGGAGACTTGCCTTCATTTATGGTAGCTCAGTGTTCTCTTATTCAATCAATCAACAGCAATTTATTAAGTATTTTCTGTGGGCCAGGTCTTGAACTAAGTGCTAAGGGCACAAAGAAAAAGCAAGAACAGTCCAAACCCTCAGAGGGTTTACATTCTTAGGGAATGAGGGTTGGGGAGAAAAGGTATATAAATGGATACTTACAAGACACTTGCAAGAAGTGATGGAAGATAATCTGCGGTCGGGACTCTCAGCTGGAGGGGACTAGGAAATCAGAAGGTGGAGGTCCAGCTACGACTTTTAATTCCCTCTCCACTGTATTAGTTATATATATTTTTTCTGTCTGACAAGAGAGAAGACAGTTATTTTAAATAGCTGTTTTTGTTAATGATCAATACCATTTTGGCCATTGCACTCTCCATACTTTTAGGATATTTCCAAATAATGCTTAAAGGAAAAGATGGGTAGCTAAGTGGCTCCATGGAAAAAGCACCAAAAGTGGAGATGAGAGGGGAGATCCTGGCCTCAGAAACTTCCTACCTGTGTGACCCTGGGCAAGTCACTTAACCCCAATTGACTAGCCTTTACCAATCTTCTGCCTTGGAACTGATATATAGTATCAATTCTAAGGCAGACGGTAAGGGCATAAAAAAAGAAAAGAAAAAGATATAATATATAAATATATAAATAAAAAAATAAAAAAAATATCTTGAGAAGATATCCTTGAAAAGGAGCAAGATCCATATTGTCTTCTTCTTTGTCTTCCCATTGCCTTGGATGTAGGCAAACACACTACCACATTACTTGTATGGAAAGCAATGAATAAACGGTACTTGGTGACAAAAATGTGCAGAAACCTTTCTGAGTTTATTACTCTAGCCATGGGCAGTGTGTTATATCTGAAAGGGCATGAAACTTGGAACCAGGACACCTGGGTTTAATGTTCACCTCAGACACCTACTGTGTGACCATGGGTAAGTCTGGAACCCAATCAAAACCTTAGTTTCTTCAACTGCAAAATGAAGACCAATCAGTAAATAAATCTTTCAGTGTCTGGGGATACAAAGAAAGCAATGAAATAGTGTCCCTCAGGTAGAAGATTGTGTTCAATCAGATGAGATCATATATGTATGTACAGAAAATCTAGGAGATGACTACAAGATAGTTTGGGGATTGAGGACACTAGTAACTGGGGGCATAAAGAAAGGTTCCACATAGAAGGTGGTGTTTGAGCTAAATTTTAAAGAAAACAAGAATTTCAAGGAAGCAAACGAGAGGCAGGAGTACATTGCAGGCAAGAGGAGCAGCCACTCCAAGGGCATGATGGCCCTCAGAACAAAAAGAAGGCTAATTCCACCGGATTATATAAGTAGTCACAAAAGATAATAAAAATATTTATGCTACCGAATTTACAAGTTGCACCTCAGAAAATTACTTTGCAAACCATCCAGTGCTACATAAATGAATTATTTCTCTCATCAACATTTAATGCAACTTAATCCAGGCATGCACAGTTTCATATCATCTTACTTAAATATTGATGCCTGAAATATTTTTAAAAGTAGCTCCAAATTTCCCTGTATTTATTAGCTTTGGCACCTTTTTTATTTAGAAACAGACTATGTAAAACACTTTGGCTCTTGGAAATTTCTCCAAAAGAGTTGGGTAACACCTCTGTGATTTGACCATTTGAGAGCCATATTATGCTTAGCATTAATTTTTCAATGCTGAAATTAGAGCTTGACTAGAAACACTGCCAGAATTTAATTGTAACATCAGAAATGTGCTGCTACTCTAATGTGCAAAATATCACATTTTTCTATGGCAGGCCAAGTCTGTAATACTGCTGGTGAAAAACAGATTGACACTTGGTCATTATTTCTTATCAAGGGTGTTTTACTTGTAATGCTATTTGACAGCTATATTCTAGGGCTGACAGCATTGAACCTGCTTAATTCCCACTGAACTGCTCTAAATACGCAGTATTGCAATCACTTTAACAACCCCTGGAGGCAATAAAATCTCTCCTTTGAACAAACACTCAAGGGGGAGAAATCTAAGATTTATAAAGGGCAGCAAGTATTCAAGAAAGGGGCAAAGTTTATATGTGAGCCTATAATTGATGTTTCCTTTGTTAGAAAAGAAAGCTTGAGGATGCTTTAAGAATTAATCTTTTACAAGTCCTAATCTGCACTAACAAGTGTGTTCAAGATGAGTGAAAGAGATATGTGATGCTGAGAATTTTGTCAGTTTCAGCTAACTAAGGAAATTTGGAAGCACCGGATGGTGGGGTCCCAAAAGTGCCAACGGGAGAAAATGTCGCACAAACCCAAAGACTTTGGCCACGTTTTTATCTATGCATTTGCAAAAAGTGAGCCCCCTAGACCCTTGCTATTACTTTTGTGATAAATGCCTAAAAATTGTTTTCTTACTGAAAACACAGAAGAGGCGAATCAGTAGATCTGAGTATTCCTTATTATAATGTACCTAAAATCACAGACTCTTCAAATTGAAAGGGATCTCCAAGTTCATATGGTCTAGTCCCCCTGGCAAACCATGAATCCTATAACACACTCTATGAATTATTACCTAGATTGCTTTCAGGGATTTGTATCGACAAGAAAGCCATGATCCCCCAAAGCAGCACCCTACATTTTCATTGACAAAATTCCTCATAGTCAAAGCAATGGTTTTTCCAGTTAATTGAGTTGTGATGGAGTAGTAATGTGAGAGTTGGATTATAAGGAAAGTTGAGTGCTATAGAATTGCTTTTGAATTGTGATGCTGGAGAAGACTTTAGAGAGTCCCCTAGACAATTAGTCAATACCTAAATTAATTTGGACTACTCTAAAATTCTTTGGCCTCATAATGAGAAGACAAGACTCATTGGAAAAGATTCTGATGTTAGGAAAGATTGAAGGCAAAAGGAGAAGTAGATGGCAGAGAATAAAATGGATACGTAGTGCCATGGAAGCAATGAATGTGAGCTTAGATTGTAGGACACAGTGGAGGATGGAAGAGGCTGGTGTACTTTGGTCCATAGGATCGCAAAGAGTTGGACATGATTAAACAACAGCAAAATATTTTCAGCTGCGAAGTGGTAGAAATTTTTTGTTCCCTTTGAGCTGAAATCTGAGCCGGAAGCTAGGTAGTACAGTGTATAAAATGCTGGAAGACCTGAGTTCAATTTCTATTTTAGTCACTTAATAGCTCTATGATATTGAGCAAGTCACCTGACCTCTGTCTGTCTTAGTTTCCTCAACTGTAAAATGAGGATTATAATAGCATTTATTGACCAAAGTTATTATGAGTGAGATAGTATTTGTAAAGAGTGTCATATACTGAAAGTCTTATGTAAATGCTAGCTGTGCTGATTATTATTATTTGTTTCCTTGTACTTCTCACTTATTGTTCCTGGGTCTGCCCTTCAAGGTCAATCAGAGAAAGTTGAGCCCTTTTCTACATTATACCCATTGAAATGTATAAAAACGATTATAATGCCTTTTCTTCATATCTTTTGTTTTCCAGACTAACATCCCCAGTTACTTCAACTGATTCTTCTATGGTATGGTTTCTAATTCTTTCATTTTCGCTACTGCCTTAAGTTGTTCTTGAGCTTATCAATGTCCCTCTCCTGAAATCTGATACCTTGAATTAGATGTAATATTTCGGTTGTGGCCAATGGGAACATTATCTTACTCTGGAGACTACACTTTGACTAGTAGAGCCAAAGATTACTTGAGTTCATTTAGATACCACATGATACTTTGGACTTACATCAAGCTTGCAGTCCAATAAAATCCATTTCTTTTTTTAAAATGAGTTTATCGACACTCATTTCATCCGGTATTTACATAGTTTGATCTTAGATGTAAAGTCTTATGTTTTTTTCCCATTGAGTTTAATCTTATTAGCCTCAACCCAAGATTTCTGCAATCAAAATCTTTCTGGATTTTTGTGTCATTCATTGTATTAGTGATCTTTCCTGACTTTATTTACCATCCCCAAACTTGGTATTCTTGCCATCCATGCCTTCAGCTAAGTCAAACATGTTAAACAGAGTAAAACCAAAGACAAAGTCTTTGAGAACTTTCTTCAGGCTGATGCTGAAACTAATTTTGGGGTTCACTTAGTCAACCTAGTACAAACTAAATTCCTAGCATCTAGTTCACATCTCTCCATCTAATGCATATGGATATTATGAGAAATTCTACCCAATTATCTTGCTGAAATCCAGATGCACCAGGGCTGAAGTGTTCCTCTGATCCTGTTTAGTTATAAAAAAAATAGAGTTAGTCTGACATTAATTATTCTTGAGGAAGCTCTGTTGGTTCATTGTGATCATCTTCCTTTCTAAGTGCTCATGAGCCATTATTTTAATAATCCATTCTTGAGATTTTTTTTCACTAGGACTCAATTTAGTCTAGCTCTTTGGCTAATTACTAGAAGTATCTATCTTTCTAAAAGTTGGAAAATGTTTATCTGTCTCCAGTCCTAGACTGCCTCTTTCATTTCTCAACTAAAATTCCACCTTCTTCAAGAAGCCTTTCCTGATTTCCTCTTCGTGCTAGTGCCTTCCCTCTCCAATTTATCCTGTCTTTATTTTTTATATGTAATTGTTAGCATGCTAGATTCTGTAGACTGTCAACATCTTGAGGGAGGGTTGGGACTGTTTTTATCCTCTGCACTTAGCACCTATAGGTGCTTAATTAATGCTTGTTCACTTTACTTGAAAAATTAATATTGATTGGCTCAGAAGTCATATCAAAAGTTCTTTAAAGACCTCTGGAATATAGTTGATCTGGGTCAAGTGTCTTGAATTCATTAATGGCAGTAATACTTTTATTATTCTCTTAACCTCACCTATCTCTTATTTCAATTTCTTTTTTAATCATTGTTTTTTCTCAGTTTGAAAATCATTCTTCTTGGCACAGAAAACAGAAGCAAGATTAGAGTTGAGGACCCTGCTTTCTTTCCATTATCTATCTTCTATCTATATGTAGGCAAAAGTCTTGCCCCTTTCATGATTTTCCCCCTTTCCTTAGTAAGTCACTTAATAAATAAACATTTATTAAGTGCTTACTATTTACCAGGCATTGTAGGATAAGCACCAGGGATAGAAATGTAAGGAAAAGGGTGGAAGAGTATTATAAGAGGGTGGCAGTATAGCCATCTCTAGTCTCTCCTCCCCTAACTCCTCTTCAAGGGAGGTTTTAATTCTTGCCAAAAGGGGAGCAGGATGTTGGGACCAGAGAGAGGGAATACTGGACTATTAGTCTATTTACCTGGTCCCTTAAATATTATTCATTTAGAACATATGCTTGGTTTCCATCTGCCTTCTGATCATTTTATCTTTTTTTGGTGGGGAGGGAGAACCCCAAGCTCTGTGTTCAAGATCTGACCCTTTCCCACCTAATGCTAATTCCACAATGAACACATATAACAAATAGTAAATAAACCACTTATTTAAACTGTAGCAAAACAAATAAGAGAAGATACACATGGGAAAATATATACCAGATAATACAGTATGAAGGAATTCTCCCAGTTCACTCAGCTTAACCAAGAGATATCCTGGATGTCACTGAAAAGGAAACTTCTGGAAAGCTAGGGAGAGGAACATTGCTTATTCCTTCCATGTTTTCCCAGAGTCTTTTCCTTCAGCAACATAACACAAGTTGACTTTTGCCATCTTCTCTCTGGGCAATGCAAGCTAAGTCCCCAAAGAATCTACTAAGAACTTAAACTGTAGCTCTCCACATCAACTTTGTCTATCACACAGGGCAAGGCATTCATTGCCACCAATAAGGACACAGTTCTATTCCAATGGAATTTGGGACAAGGATTACACAAAGTAGGGGAAAAAAAGGAAGCCTGCCCTCAAGTAGTCTACAGTCTAATGAGGGAAGTTAATACCCAAAAGGAAGCTGAAGAGGGGAGAGGAGAAATAGGTACCTAGTGTGTGGACAGAGTAGAGTCCAATCCAAGGCGTGGATGGGAAATGAAGCCTTGGGTGAGACTCCTGTAAATGGAAACTGAAGGAGGAGTTTTTTACTCTGCCTTCCAACCCTCCAGTCAGCAGGGCAGAAGGTACAGAAGGTATTAATGAAGTGAGAGTTTCAAAGTTGATAAAAAAAAAGTGGGATGTTGAGTTTCCTAGGGATAAGTTTCCTGGGGTGGAGACAGTTGATGGAGTCTGGTTGGAGTGCAGTTAGTGGGAAATGAACTGTAGCCTTTAAAAGTTTTTTTAAAAAATTATAATAAATCTTAATTTAATTAAATTATATAGACAACCTTTAGCCTTCCTGACATCATACCAGAACTTGCCATCTGATATTTGTCCTCAATTATGTGCTCTTGACTTTTATCTTTTGTACTTTTAATATTTAAAATCTGGACTTTGTGGACAATCTGCCAACTCATTCACTTTGCCCTCAAGACATTTCCTGCTTTCTTCTTATTGAAATTGTTTGACTGCCTCACTAAAATTTCTTTTTGAGCTTCTCACCCATCTCAAAGCAACTTCCCTTTCAGGGTTCCTGGCCTATTCTATTTCTCAACTCTTGGGGTCCACTTTTTGTGACTCTGGAATTTTCAGAGTATAATGTGTTATCTGGGGATACCTAATATTGAATATGATCACACAGTCTAGCTCTCTAAGATGCCACGAATATCCAGAAAAATATCCTTTTAAGAAAAGGAAGATTATAGCAGCTGTAAGTATAAACTTTGGAGATCTTTAGGCAGGAGGGAAAAGGAAGGAAGAAGCAACCAAATGGCTATAAGCAGAGTTTAAGAAAGTACCTCAGGGGTGATGCGCACCAATATATAGTTGCTATAGCTCCTAGTGGTCATAGGACTGTTACTATATGAAAATTCACAAGTCGTGGGTTACCATTAAAAAAAATCATTTTCCTTCCATCTTAGAATCAGTTCTAAGACAGAAGTGCAGCAAAGTCTAGGCAACTGGAATAAAGTGACTTGCCTACAGTCACACACTTAGGAAGTGTCTAAGGCTAGTTTTGAACCCAGGTCCTCCTAATGCCAGGCCTGGCACTCTATCTTTTGTGCTACCTAGATGTCCCAAGGGTTACCATTTCAACACCTTCCTCACAAAAATGCTGACCTCTGTCTGTGCGGGCATTTCCCCATGAGGATGTATCTTACTTTCATAATAGATGTCAATTAAAAAATAGATTCTCCTTATAGATATTTTACAACCATCTAAAATTAAATCTATTTGATTCATAAAGTGAGGTACATATATGTATGTAAAATATTCTCCCTTTGCAATATTTCAAAATAAGAATTAGAATGTATAGTGAATTTGCGACTCAGCTTTTTCAGGTAACCATGGCTATAAAACAGGAGAGGGCTTGAGAGAAAGTCCTTTTTTCTTAGGTGGTTAAAGTGATAATTAGTGGGGAGCAAGGTGTTGTCTATTTCCTCTGACCTTCAGGTTCTTCAAAAGAAAAAAACATTTTGTACAATTTGAAGTTTTCATTGTTTGGGTCAATGTGAGGAATGAACATTATGGAAGACAGAGGATATTCAATAAGTATTATTTTTCTCCACAAGAGAGTTTGGAAGAGAGAAAACGAGTAGAAACGTCCAAATGGTTTGCATTCAAGAAATCATGGGCTTGCTGAAGAGATGGTCCAAATGCAAGATAATCTTTATTTCAATGATCTATTAAGTTAGACACTTATTAATGCCTGACTATGTCTAATGCACTGAGCTATGGCTGCTGGGGATTCAGTTATAAGAATGGAAATCAGTATCTCTGCCTTCAGCTTTCTCCGACTTGGGGGTCAAGTTTAGAGTCAATAAATAGGTCATTGGAACATTCTTGCTTTTTCTCCTAAATGTTGCCTTTCTTTTCCCAGCCGCCATCCTAAAATGTGCGTCACTAGCCGTTGCAATTTGAATGAGGGCTCTCTGGGAGTTTAAGGAGTTCAAAAGTGGGAAAGGAGACTTGATTAGTTTCTTTCCTCCCCATTTTAGTTTCTATCTTTGATGCCAAGGTCTCTTTAAAAGAATGATTATGTGGTATCTCAATGTCCTCACCAGAAGGGGATAAGGGAAGGAAATCTATATCTCAAACCTATGTCCAAAAGATTTGCTGAAGGATATTCTGTAGAGCTTACTGTTAAGCATAGGCATCACTAGGAGATGGTGCCAGCTTGGAGGAACAGTGGATAAAGTGTTGGACTTGGAACCAAGAGTCTTGACATCAAATTCTACCTGAGAGAGTTACTAGCTAGCTATGTCATCCTGGAAAAATCACTTAACAATTCTCGGTCTCAGTTGCCCTCTCTGTAAAATGATAATCCTAACACCTATATTACAGAGTTGTGAGAATTAAAAGCATTAACATATGGAAAGCACTTTGTCAACCTTAAAACGTACTATAATGGTAGCTAGTATTATAACATTAGTTACCTTTAAGGTAAAAGATGTGAATGGAAAGGTTGTACATTCCCCAAGTCCTTCAACATGCATCTCCTCTGAATTCTTGACTCAAGGGGTGGAATTAGGGGAGATTAGTAGGAACAATCTTCATAGATGAGATATAGGACTTATGTTATCCTTGGACTTCCATAAAATGTTTCCAACAGGAATGTTTTCCTTAACCTGAGATCTCCGTCTGCTGTTCCCCAGTGACTAGTTGGTCCATACTCACATGGTCTTGTCTCCCAGTAACCTCCCAATGGCTTCTTACCACATTACCCAATAGGAAATTAATAAATAACTTCTTGTATGCTGAACACAGTTGCTTAGTGATGTCAAGAAAGGAGCCATTTTACATTTACTAATGGATTGGATTGGAGGGGATGTTACCACAAGAATAAAGCCTAAAAATGTTTGCAGTATTGCAATGTGGACACTATAAAAGTAAATATTTCAGTATAATTTACTCACGCTAGCATCAAAATTCTGTTGCAAAAATTTTCTACGAGAGATCTACAAACTACAAACTACCTCACGTAGAGAATTTGTAAATTCAGCAATTCAATTCAATTGGTTTATTTCCTTAAACCATTGCTATAAGTATTATTATATTTGAATTTCAAAATGTCCTGAACTAGAAGCTCCTACAGCTAAAAGCTGAAGAGAAGGAGGTCTTTCTTCCTTCCATTAAAAAAAAAAAAACCAAACAAACAAAGCACAAAACCTAACAACCAAGTTGAAGGAGGATGCTTATTATCCAGATAATGGACAGCCAACTCATTGAATTCATCTATCAGATCATGTACCTTTACAGATAGTGCAAATGGACAATGAACTAGATTCACAATTGAATAGGAAGGGGTGGCCTGGAGAGTCTTTGGGAAATTGCACAGTGCTCTAGATAATGGTAATCTAGCCAAGGCAGAAGTCTATCTTTTCCCATCAGTATTCTGGTAATATTGTATGAACTTGCAATCTCTGAAAATTTTAATTTGAGGACTATCTGAAGAGCAAAGGAGAAATTAAGTACAAGTTTGAACCATGTTACCAAAAAAAAAAAAAAACCAGGAAAGATCAGAGATTTATGAGTAGAAAAAGAGTATTGCCTTATCTCTTAGGGACTGACCAAGGAATAACCATGGGATTTCTTTAATGATCCAGTATATCCTCAGATCAAGGAAATAACTTTCAGAAACTGGAGGGATGGTCAATTTTTCATCAGTAACATTGAAAGTGACTCTTATTTCAATGTCCTTTAGAGACCATTCAGTCCAGTGTAAGTATCAATAATTATCTGAAGAACGACTTTGAAATAAGCTACTAATATCTTACAATAGGACTTCACTAAAAAGGGAGAAAATACTGTTGAACCATTTTTTTTGATAGTAAGAAGGCTACAAGCATTTATGATTTACTTTGGAGAAAATGTTAACTTTTAAAAAATACATTTTTATTTATATCTTTTGTTTTTACAT
Source organism: Monodelphis domestica (assembly GCF_027887165.1). NCBI lineage: Eukaryota > Metazoa > Chordata > Mammalia > Didelphimorphia > Didelphidae > Monodelphis > Monodelphis domestica. Next base: position 38,024,750 of record NC_077228.1, on the reverse strand, counting down.
CATCTATGTTTCCCATCATATTTTCCCCTCATAACCTCTCAAAGAGTCAATTGAGATTTTCATCAACAAAATTTTATTCTAATATCATGATTAATCTTCATTCTCTGAGCAAAAACCAATAAATGGGGGAGAGAGGGGTAGCACGGATCCTTGGAGCATTCCTCTAGAGAACTTTTCCAAGCTAACATTAAATCATTAAAAATACTGTCCTCATTGAATCAGGTCATTTGACTAGTCCTGAATTCATTCAATCTATTGTATATACCATGTACCTATATTTTATTTACAAGGGTAGCATAAAAAATTATATGAACTTGTCAAATTTTTATGTATTTATGTATAGCTCTGGTATACATACAGGTATTAGTTTATTTTGGTAGGCAATTATGCAGATCATAAAGGTTTCTACTCAAAATTTAGTTTTTAGGACCTTGTCCTTAGAGGAGGAGTAACTCAGAAAACTGGAAGAATTAGACTTAGAAATCACCTGCACCCTTTCTTATACCGATCTCTCAAGTCTGTTCCTCCACATGATCATAAAGTATACGAACCAGAAAGACCTTGGATAGATGAAGATTTAGGTGCTGACCTTGGGGAGCTGAATCCATGGTGATAGATCTAAACCTTTTAATGCTTAGATAGATCTCTGGGTAGTGGGAAGTGTGGGTAGGAAGAGCCAATAACTGGAGAAAATTTGTGGCCAAAAAGGGCTATGGTTAATTATAAACATTGTTGGTGCAAGACCCACTGGAAGATGTCCTTGGTGTCATCCCTGTCCTGGTCCCCTTCTTTCTAGTCTATTTTTCTTTAGTGTTCTTTGAGCAAATCTCATCTTTCTTATTCATTAACTTAATATTGATTCCCATTTGTGACCACTTAAAACTTCTACCATTACTGATCCTCTTCCGGGATCCTTTTTATGACAACCTTGCGAGGGATTTTGTCCAATTTCTTTACTTGACTAACTATCTTCTCACTATGATCACCTCTCAACTTTGACCCACCATAATACAACTCCTGCTTCAGTCTATATCAACCCACCCTGCTGTGGTAGCTAAAGAATGCCCAGTACCTTCAGTATTGTTAATACCTCCAGAGACACTCAATTATGCATAGAAAAACTGGCTTTTATACACATTCATTCATTTAATAAACAGGTATTAAGCACTCAGTAGGTACCAAACACTGTGTTAAGCATTGGGAATACAAAAAGGGGAAAAGTTAGTTCCTATCTTCAATCTATTGGGAGAGACAATGTGCAAACAAATACAAAAAAGCAAGCTATGTACATGATGAATGTTGTTCATCCTTTGTTTTTGAAGAGGACCAATGACATCATGTGGGGGAATGTCTTGACTTGTGTATGGATTAGATTTAAGTGAGGCAGAGTTGCAAAAAGCCTTACTCTCTTTTCTAGTAATCCAAGTCCAGTAGCCATAAAAAAGTCAGATGATTGGTGATGGCCAGAGATGCAGTGGATGACCTTGGCTTCTTTGATGTCTAGCCAAGCTCTAAGTGTTCCATAGTGCCTGCTATTGCCAATAAATTGTTTTTATCTGATCCTTCTGCTGAGGGAAGTCTTTGCATGCCTGGAGTTGATACCCTCTGTAGCAAGGGAGTTTGCAAGGCTGACTGACAGCCTTCAAACCAAGGTTCTACAGAGCTGGCTGGGTCAGCATGCTAAGACAGTTTGGAACTGGCAACTGTCTCTCTCAAGCTAGGTGGAAGACAGAGAGGCTGTGTGTCAAAGTGTCTCCCTGAAGAAACCAACTGTGGAGCTGCCAAGGACTTGGATTAGCTTTTCAAAAGTTGAGTGAGTGTTCTCCTACACACTGGTGGACCCTGTGAATGGGTGTGAACCTCCTTCCTTCCTGGACCTTGTGAGGAAGGGTCCTGATTCTTGATTCTGCAGTTTGACCCAACCAAGGACTCTGGAGTTGTAAGAATCTGGCCCTGTGGACATTACTAACCCCTTGTATCTTTTATTAGTTTATTTAGTTAGGTTGAGGTTTATTTAGAAAGTCTAAAAATTAATATCTGGGTGGGTTAATAGTAGTAAGTAATCTCCTGTTCCCCTTTCATTCCCTTATCCCTTTAGATAATAAACCTATTTTATATAATTGGTTAGTGTGATCCCATCTGTTAACCTTTCCTTCCCTAAAACCTCCATATTATACCCCCCCCCCCCAACTCATTGATGGATTTGAAATAAGGAATGATGAAAAGAAGGAAAATATTGGGCTTAAGAGTGTTTAGGGAAGTTTTCCTGTAGAAAGTGGGATTTTAGTTGGGATTTAAAGGAAGCCAGAGAGGCCAGTAATCAGAAGAGAGCATTCCAAACATGGGGGATAGCCAGAGACAATGCCTGGAGCTGACCAATTATGTATCGTATTTGTGGAAAACCTTAGACTCTAGGGCCTAGAGAATTTGTGTTGGAGTCTGGTATAAGAAGACTAGAAAGAAAAGAAGAGGGCAAGTTATAAAGGGCTTTGAATGTCAGACCAAGGACTTTGCATTGGTTTCTGGAGGCAATAAGAAGCCACTGGACTTTCCTGAGTGGAGGTGGGTGGGGAACATAGCCAGATTTACATTTTAAGTAGCTGAATGGAGGATACAGGGATAAAGCAGGCTGATAAAGCAGGCTGACTCATCAGCAGAAGATTTTAGCAATCAAGGTGTCAGTTGATATGGGCCTAGACCAGGGTGGGAGGGTCAGTGTCAGAGGAGGGAAGGGGGGTATTCAAGAAGTGTTGCAAAAGTGAAACAACTGGCTTTGGCAACAGCTGGTATAAGGGGTGGTGGTATTGAGAGGCAATGAAGAATTCAGGAAGAAGGGGAAAGTTTTGGGGAAAGACAATGAGTTTCAGACATCTAACTAGACATTCAGTTTGAGATGTCTGAAAGGTGTTTGGAGGCATGAGATTGAAGGTCTGCAGTGAGACTGGGTTAGGATAGGTAGATTGAAGAATCATCAACATAGATGGTAATTAAACCCATGGGAGCTAATGAGATTTCCAAGTGAAGTGGTGTAGAGGGAAAAGAGAAGAGAGACCAGGACTGAATCCTGAGGGACACCTATGGTTAGAGGGTAGGATCAGCAAAGGAGGCAGAGAACCAGCCATGAGATACATAGGAAGAAAACCAGGAGAGAAGAGGGTTCATTGAATACCATCCATACATAAAGGCTTATCTTGATTTCAAGAAGGCATTTGACAAAGTCTTGTTGGGCATGATTGAAAGATGTGGGCTAAGATGATATAATTGTGTTTAGTCATTTAAGTCATGTCCAAGTCTTCATGACTCTATTTGGGATTTTTTTGGTAATGATACTAGAGTAGTTTGATTTCTTTCTCTAGCTCATTTTACACATGAGGAACAGAAGCAAACAGGGTTAAGTGACTTGCCTTAAGTTAAGTAACACAATAGTAAATGTCTGAGATTAGATTAGAATTCCCCAAAATGAATCTTCCCTCTATCCATTGTGCTGCCTAGCTGCCAATAGTATTACTATGTAGGCTGTAGTTGAATTATAAGAATTGATGAACAGTTATTAGTGACGATGTCAACTAGGAAGGTCTTTAGTGGAGTATAGCCATTCACTCTGAGTGAATTGACTTCCATAAAGGCATATATTACAAATTTGGGATGCACAGACATTGCTGGATAAGTCAGCATATAAAGGGACCTAGATAAGCTAGAACACTGGAACAAATTGATTAAGAGGAAGTTAAAGAGAAATAAATGTAAATATCTATATCTGGGTTCACAACAATAATTTCAACATGATTAAGGTTTGGCTAGATAATAGTTCACCTGGAAAAGACATGATGATTTTAGTAAATTGAAAACTCAATAAAAGTCGGCTGGATAGTAGGCAATACCTTCCCCCCTCCACCGCCAAATCTAATGCAATCTCAGTTTTCATTAAGAAGAGAATAAGGTCCAGAGTGAGGGACATAAAATTCCACTGTATTCTGCTGTCATCAGATCATACCCCAAGTCCTGTGTTTATTTCTGGACACTACTTAATCAAGACCTTTATAAGTTGGGAATTGTTTGAAGAGAAGAGAAGCCTAGATGACAACTTATTGATATTGTGGAAGGGATTTTTGATTAGGTATGGTTTGGGCAAGTTAGCCTTTATGGTTCCTTCTGATTCTGAGATTCTGTAACTTCCTATACCTTAGCAGTAAGGCAGCCCAGTTCAACACAATGATGTATTTTTGAAAGCTCAAACCCTAGTTTTCAATCTGAACTTTGGTTTAACAGAATACAAAAGTGAAATTCAATATGGTAGCCAAACATTTGGTGATGTAGCCTGGATTTATGTCAAACTGGCTGGCCTGATAGGTTAATTTAAAGTAAATGAATGAACATGAATACCAGGTTTGAGTTTCCCAGCAATCATTTAGGTATTATGTGATTGAAATAAGGGTGATCAATTGAACTCCTGATCCAAATAATGAATCGCCTCCATACCCTTTGATGAGATTATATAGAGTGTGAGCATTACTAGTAGGTCACAATGAATTTTTTGATTGGGACTTGATGACTGGGTGCTGATAATGGGAAATGAAATTCAGGTGGAATATTCTCTAGTTAGAAAAATTTTCTCTTTCTGTGGTTTGTAATCATCATGGAAATGGCTCCTCTTCTTTTGGACCCTTCTTAAATGTTGCAAGCTATCTCTTTGGACTTTTCTTAAAGGGGTAAAAATCAGAAGCACACGCCAATGGGAGACATATGCTTGCCCAATCAAGGTTCAGGCTGGAGGTTCTTGGACCTCACATTCCCAGGTAGCCTTTGCCTTTCCATCTCCTTTTCTGAGTATAAGTCAGTGACTAGAAGTACCTAGATATCTTGAGATATAATCTAGTGGTAACTGGGTTATTGCACAGGTAATCTTGATTTTGAGAGCTCCTCATTTCCAGATTTGGGCATTGGTTGACCAGAGGAAAGCTTCCTTAAAATCAAGTTTCTTGGAGGGGAGGATTACTTCTAGGATCATCCCATCTCCTGGCTGGGTAGGAGATCTAGAACTAGGCCACCCTCCCTGACAACTGTGGTGAGTTGCTTCGATAATGCAGCTATCTGTTAAGTAGTCTGACAAAAGATCTTTGTCTTCTGAAAGGCAGAGTATAATGCATATACTCTGATTGCTCCCAGTTCCAGTTAGGGCTCTTGGGCTTTGGGAACATGAAGGAACTTAAGCCATGTTCCCAAAACAATATGGCGGTGTGTTAGCCAAAAATTAACAATTGGGCTCTGGCATGTTTATGTGTGATGTGTACATACCCACTGTTAAGTTTAGTGTGCATTATTAATGCATTCTTAAGTCTAGGTAGCCAATAGAACGTCTCAGGGCCATTTAGTCAAACCTGTATAAAAAGAAATGAAGAATTAGCTTAAAAACATACCTTGCAAGTAGTCATTTGACAAGTAGTCATCCCAGTCTTTGCTTCAAAATCTTAAATAAGAGTGAACCCACTATTTTTGTGTCATGGAACCCTTGAGTGGCCTAATTAATAAAGGTGTTGGGCTCCTATTCAGAATAATGTTTTTAAGGCACAAAACAAAACCCATAGTTTTGATTATTATTATTATCACTACTTTAAAACTCTTACCTTCCATCTTAGACTCAATACTGTGTATTGGTTCCAGGGCAGAACAGCAGTAAGGGCTAGGCAGTGGGGTTTAAATAACTTGCCAAGGGTCACACAGCTAGGAAGTGTCTGAGGCTAGATTTGAATCCAGGACTTCCCATCTCTAGGCCTGGCTCCCAATCCACTTAGCAACCCATCTGCCTCCTAAACATAGGATTATAACAAAAACCAGTTATACTGACACATAGCTATCAAAGTATTACGACAAGCAAACAAACAAATTCTTGGCTTCTTGTTAAAAACTCTTGTTTGTGGGATGGAGGAGGGGAGGGAAAGAACATGAATCATGTAACTATGGAAAAATATTCTCAATTAATTAATTAAATAAAAGTTTCCAATTAAAAAAATAAAAAGTTTTGCTTTAGAAGTTCTTCTAGGGGAGTGAAAACATGTGGCTCATATGGGCTTCATGCACATTCCAGGAATGCTATGGAACCAGATTAAAATGTAATTGGGAAATGCTTAACAAAATAGATAAAGATACATTGCAACATAGATAATGTTAATGTGTGTTTTTTTTTAAGTCAATAGAGAGCTGGCAGTGATCTATTTTTATATGAGTTTGACACTCTGATGTGCCCTACTTTTGGGTAGCTCTTATTATTAGGAAATTTTTACATTTATTAAACCTAAATCTACCTTTTTTTTTTATAACTTCCACTCCATCATTCCTACTTATAGTAAAATAGAAGTCTATTCCCTTTTCCGTGCTGCAACATGGGCAATACTGGAAGGCAACTCTCCTGTCCTTCTTCCCTCCAGCTCACATCAGTAATTTTGTCTTCTTCTTTCCAGCATAAATGTGCCCAGTTCCTTCATCTAATCCTCATGTGGCATGAACTCAGATCCCTTCTTTTTTTTTTTAAAATAAACCCTGACCGTTCGTCTTAGAATCATTACTGTGTATTGTTTCCAAGGCAGAAGAGTGGTAAGCGCTAGACAATGGGGGTTAAGTGACTTGCCCAGGGTCTCAGATCCCTTCTGATCACCCTTCTCCAGATGATCTCCAAAGTATATTATTGTGATGCCCAAATAAGATAATGGATGTAAGGTACTTTGTTAACCTTAAAGTCTATATAAATGTCTGTTTGTTACTATTATTAATTTTCCTGTAGTCTCCAGGTCTCCAATCTCATCATGACTTCATTCGTGGAGCCTTCTGCTGTACTCTTGTGGAACTTAAGCCATGTTCCTAAAACAATATGGCGGTGTGCTAGTCAAAAATTAACGATTGGGCTCTGGCATATTTACGTGTGATGTGTACACAGCCACTTTTCAGTTTAGTGTGCATTGCTAATGCATTCTGAAGTCTAGGTAGCCAATAGAACAATAACCCTCTGTTTGGTAGCATCTGCTGATTTCTGAGGCATAAATGCTCGCCCTTTTAACAGTTTCCCTAAGTAATAGCTGACTGCAGCACATCCCTGAATGTCTTTCCTAAAATGAGATGCCCATTCTTTTGGGTGAGTTATTACACCTGGATTGAAATAACTCAGTCCAGGGAGCTGCTAACCAGTTTACTGATGGTTTAAGAAAAAGGTTTATTTAGCCAACTCTTTCTGCCTTGTGTTTGTGTTCCTGCCCATGTAGAGGACGGGATGTGTTGGCTGACTGACTATTTTTTTTTCGGCTTTAATGTAACTTTTAATAATGGTTTAGCCGAATGGGATGCAGACAAAGTCTTCAAAAAGTACATGGTGAAATGTGATGTGTTAGAACAATGATGTAAATCTTACTAAGGGGCTTAAATAGCTTTTGCTTCTCAAGGATGGGGTGTGCGGCAGGTCAAACGCTGATCAGTGCCGAAGCTTTCTCTCCCTGGCACCCGGCTCTTGGGGAACCATCAAGCTAGCTCTCAGCCACAGAAACAGAGGACTCAGAGTAGCTTTTCCTTTGGATGTTTGTTTGGACAGAATATACTGTAAGATTATAGGATTTACTGCTGGAATGAATCTTAGCGATCATCTTGTCAAACTCCCATTTAGTAGATGAGGCAATTGAGGTCCAGACCAAATCACTTGCTTAAGGTTACCTGAATAATTAGGGGCAGAGTTAAAATTAGAAACAGTTCCTTGGAGTTCCCTGTTCTCCCTCTGCTAAGAATTTCCCTTGATCTAAGCATGGCTTAATTCTAATTGCATGGAATACATAATATACTATACCCTATAGTATACTAAGCACACTATATTTTCCTTTGGTTAAGGGCTAGCATTAAGAGCACTCGATACATACTAAGTAAAATCATCTATTACAGGTCTGGAATAGGCAGGACGGGGCAGCTAGGTGGTGCAGTGGATAGAGTGCTGGACCTGAAGCCAAGAGCACTTGTCTCTTTGTAAGTTCAAATCTGGCCTCCGACACTTAGTAGCTGTGTGACACCAAGCAACTCATTGAACACTGCTGGCCTCTGTTTCCTCATCTGTAAATGGACTAGAGAAAGAAATGGCAAATCACTCCAGTATCTTTGCCAAGAAACGCCCAAATGCGGCACAAAGAGTTGGACGTGGCTGAATGACAACAAGTAACACTTATAGAGAATACAGCTTTCAAAGAACCCTTCTTGCACGAGCCTAAGATGGGTCAATAATGTGAGTACTCTTTTGGAGCTAGTAAGTTTCAGAGCTGGACTTGGAAACCTTGCTTTGTCTTTTGACTCTAAGACCAGCATTTTTTCCATTGTACCCACGTGGCTTTCCTCTGTCCTTGTATCCTCTGCTACATAGAGATGCTATTTATGAATTCCATTTAGATTTGAACCTCTAAGAGAACAAGAATTTTGTCTTCTTTTTGTTTTGTCGATACCTCTTTTGCTTAGAATAATGTGGTGCAGGTACTAGATGGTTATTAATTAAATAAAGAATTTATTGGCTCCTTTTGAGTGACAGTGTTAAAAAAAAAAACCTTTCTACTCTTCATAGGTTGGAGAGACAAGGCCATATGTTTTAAGAAGCAAACATCCATTTCAATTTCATTCAATACACATATATTTAAAAACCTTACCTTTAGGGGGCAGCTGGTTAGCTCAGTGGATTGAGAGCCAGGCCTAGAGACGGGAGGTCCTAGGTTCAAATTTGGCCTCAGACACTTCTCAGGTGTGTGACCCTGGGCAAGTCACTTGACCCCCATTGCCTAGCCCTTACCACTCTTCTGCCTTGGAGCCAATACACAGTATTGACTCCAAGATGGAAGATGAGGGTTAAAAACAAACAAACAAAAAAACCTTACCTTTGGTCTTAGAATTGATACTAAGTATTTATTCCAAGGCATAAGAGTGGTGAAGACTAGGTAATTGAGGTTAAATGATTTGCCCAGAGTCACACAGCTAGGAAGTGTCTGAGATCAGATTTGAACCGAGGACCTCTTGCTTATCTCCAGGCCTGCCTCTCTATCTAATGAGCCACCTAGCTTCCCCTCAATAAATATTTCTTAATGATCTACTGAAGGTAGGGTGCTGTATGAGGCACTATGAGGCACTATGTATATATCCAAAATACAAATATAAATAAATAAATATGAATAAAATAATTAACAACAATATATAAATAAATGTATATTTTAACAAAGATGTAAAAGCAAAATAAATTAGGACAATACTTGCCTTCAGGAACTTACAATGAGGGAGTAGGATAAACATACACATTTGTCTGAGGAATAGCAAAATATAATTAAGGCACAGAAATCCAGGTGATGTGCTGTGAGAAATTGGAAGATATGGAGATAACTTTGAATTTGGGGATTATTAGGGAAGGTTCTAGGGGGAGTTTGTGACTAAGTGAAGTCTTGAAGGAAGAGAAGACCATTTAAAGGGAGGCATTCTTTTATTTTCTAAAGTTTTATTTATATCTTTTATATAACATTTTCTATACCATCTAACATAGTCTGCCTTCATTCCTCATAAAGAATAATTAAAATGAGAAAAACAGTTTAGTAAAATTAATCGAGACATCAAAAAAGGCTGACATACTTAGTGTTCCATACCAACTGAATTCCCTTACGTATGCAACAAAATTGGGGGACAGGCATTTGTTTACACGAGTTTTGTAGCCATCCCTAAGGTATATTTAACCAGAGTGATCATCTCAGGTCCCATGTTTTGGGGGGATTGTAGGAACCTGCCCCAGTAATAAAACTGCTTGCCTATATCACTACCACCACCACCACCAGCACCAGCAGCATCACCAGCATCACCACCATCACCATCATTTTATCTTTGGCATTTATAAAGCACTTTAAAGTTTTCAAGTACTTTAGTCATTTGTTAAATGCGTACTATGTGTCAGGTACTGTGCCAAGATCCAGGGGATACAAAGAGAGAAGAATGGCCTCCTTCCTAAAGGAGCTCCCAGTCTCATGGGAGACCCAACATGCAACAATAGTAGATGAATAAGCTTTATGTAGAATAAACTAGAAATAATTAATAGCAGGAAGGCACTGGAATTCAGAGGGGTCAGGAAAGGTTTCCTGCAGAAGGTGGGGTTTTAGCTGGGACCTGAAGGAAGCCTGATATAAATGCCAGCTATTACTACTATCTTGTAATATGAAATATACCTCTTTACCTTACGTATAAGCCTTTAAATTTATTTATGTAAAATTTTATTTCATTCAATTTGACCTATCATTTTAGTCTGTCAAGACATTTTTGAATCCTGACTGTGTAGTGCAACATTTTCCCTATCCTTGTCAAGGTTATGTCATGGGTGAATTTGAAAAGTATGCCATATATGCCTTTATCTCAGTCATTTAATCTTTTTTTTTACCTTAGTTTCCTTATCTGTAAAATGGGGAAGTTGGACAACATATCACCTAAGGTCCTTTCTAATTTCAAATCTGTAATCCTTTGAAAAATTAAGACATGAATATATTACCATCATGAAAGAGGTTCATGGAGTTAGAGGTCTTAAACCAATGGTGTTAGAATAGACTAGTAATATAGTATCTGCCTTGGACAGTATTGTGCTTGCTATCTGCCCCATGTACTCTTTGGGTGCAGCTATTCAATCAGTTCCCTGTCCACTTAGATAAACTGTCATTCATTTCATCTCTATCTTGTCCAGAAAAATAATGTGGGAACAGCTATTCTGAATTTCTTCTCCTTCCTCAAGCATTCTGCAGCACCTAGCACCTTTTTATTTTTTCCACTGAGGAAATCTCCCATACTTCACCCCCAAAATGCAAACCACTTCTTGATAGATTCCTTTTTTTCCTCTCTTCCTTGATCTGTGTCACTCAGACGTCTGCCCTTACTATTTCCTCCTTCACTCGTGTCTTAGATGAAGAGGTAGACTTCCTTGCAAAAGCCAACACTTCCACTTTTGCATTTGTACCATTTTATTCCATTCCTTCTCATCCGATTCCATCCGATCCCATCCCATTTGATCCCATCCCAACCCATCTCATCTTCTTCCTCTGACTGCCCCCAGCAGCATCCTTACCATGTCTCTTATTTGCAGTATTTCCCTATTGGCTTCTTCACTGTTGCCTACAATCTTACACTCTGTTCTCATCATTCCTTAAACAACATCCCTACTTGACCTTAGCATCCCATTTTTTTTTTTTGTTCTACCTGAACTACTCCCCAGAGAATCCTTGATACTTCTTTTTTTGTGTTATTAATTCTCATATTTATTTTCTTGATTCTTCCATCAGGGATCATATTTACTGTTACTGTCTATAAATACCAGATTTTCCTTCATGTCTCTTTTTATGATTTTAACAACTGGAGGTTTTGGACACATGTACTTTCTCTCTTCTAAACACAGTGTTGGTGTTGCTGAAGTCTTGTACTTTCTTTCTGGAAATTTTGCTGGTAGCATTTTTTCATCATCTCTTTTGTTTTTGCAGTTCTTTAGCTTGTTTTGATTTCCCAGAGAAGTTTTTTGTCTCTTCCCTTTTCTTCTTCATTGTCCTTTTATATAGCATCAACTTTGTCAGTTTTGAGGCACTGCTAGGGAACTGGACTTAGTCATGACCACTTTCTTTGGCTATTACTTAGATCTGGAAGGGACCTGAGAGGCCACTGAGTCTGACCTCCTCATTTTAGAGATGAGGCTTGAAAGGTAAGGTTAATTATGTGATTTGTCCAGAGTCACACAGTTGGTATCTGAAATAGTAAGGATTTGAACTCAAGTCTTCTTATTAAGCCCAGTAATATATTCACCATACCGCCTAACTGCCTGTAGAATTTTCAGGCATAAAATTCTATTTAATCCTTTGAAATATATTCTCCTGAAATTTAGGTTTCAAGCCATACTATACCTGTCTTTCCTCTTCTCTCTCACAAATTCTAAAATGGAGTGGCCATTAATTCCCAAAATTTATAGTCCTTTCCTTCCCAGAAATCAGTTCCTTCTTTTTGGTGAGAATCAGAATCCAAATGGATATTTTTTTTTGCTGGATTCTATACCTTTTCAGGCATACAATTATCATTGAGGCAAGTCAAGAGATTGCTAACAGCTCTGCTTTTGGCAGAGAGTAGACTAGCATTTAGCTGGATAATTGGAGCTTTCGATCACAACTATATTATGCCATTCTAAGACTTGTGATGTGTTTCCCAAACTTCTCATCTACAGTATTTCCCTCTATGTCTAGGAAGCTCTCACGACAATATCACTTATATTTCTGCCTCCATTGACCTTTACCCAGATACTCTCTGCCATTTTTTCTTGCTTTGGCTTCTGAATTTTTCTATCCGTACATCTTTTTTTAAGAAAAGTGTTGCTAAAATGATACCCCAAGCCCCTCATTTTTTAAACCTACATTCTCCTTTTGAATAAGTTATACACTTTCATGGCCATCTTCCAGTTGTGGGTCACATCCTATTAGTTCCGAGAGGTCAATTTGCTTCCTTGGTTTAGGATCTCTAGTTCATCTGTCTGATTACTCATACCCTATACAGCTTGTTGTAACATCAGAGGACCAGAGTTTTATCAGTGGTTCCTGTCTTGGCTTTCCTATCTCCAATATAGCTGAGAAACTTTATGGATACTATTCTTCTTATCTTGTTGCTCATATCTAGCATGGCAGATTTAGGTAGAGTTCCGTTTCTCCTCCTTCTTTTTTTTTGTTTACCTGCATATAGTATTCCTAAAAGGCTGACACAGCCAGATCCCTTGGACGAGCTGCCGAAATTAATAAATATGGGCAGGTGAGTAAGGGAATTACCTTGTAGGGGAAAGCTATGAAATGGATAAGGGTGCTTGTGGTCAATAAGTTTTCTCTACAATAGAAAATGATGCTGTTGGACTTTACCTCATCATTTATATATTGTTCAGTTGGCTCCTTTCTCCTCTGGGTGAGTCCTACTGCCCCAACTTTAGGATTATGGGAAACCCCAAAATCTTGTTTTACATCAAGAAGAGTCTAGTTTCAGTTTGGTTTCACGCAAAACCAAGTCCCTTTGACTCCTTTGTCAGAGGGCTCGATTGGTCATTTAGATCTAAATAGCAAAAATTATTTCCATTCATAATAGAACTTCCCCAAAGAGGAACAAATCAGGCTTTTACATCATTCTACTAAGGAGACAGTATTGTCTCAGGACAATACTGGAAATGGAGGTCTGCCTTTTTACCTGTGGCACTTTGGTCAATTTTCCTTAGCTTTTCTGTGCCTCAATGTTCTTATCTATGAAAAGAGGGCTTTTCCATTAAGTGATCTCTGACCCTTAGGTCCCTTTTCTTCCTCTATATTCTGTGATTACAAACCAAATATTTTGATATTTCAGGTGGAAACTTTTTTTTTTTGTCTTGAAGGAAAAGGATGATCCTCCAATGGTTTCTCCTGGTGCTTTACATTGACTTAAATCTAGTAACAACACTAAATGGATTATTTGTGAAAGCCAGTATGACTTTTTGTTTCTTTTTGCATCACCAATGCATGGCCCAGTGCTTGGTACATGGTAAACATTTGACAAATGCTGGTTGACTAATTGTGGTAGAAAGAACATAGGATATGGAGTTAGAACTAGGTTCAAATTTTGCTTCAGACAGTCTCCTAGCTGTATGATCCCAATTGGGCAGCCACGTGACCTCTCAGCTTCAGTTTTCTTATTTAGAAAATGAGAATGATAATACTTTAATTTCCTTCTTGATAGGAGTTTGTGAGCAAAGTGCTTCGAAGGTAAACCATAGAGCGAGTTATTTTTTTATTAAATGTACAAGGGACATTTATTGGCTAAAGTCTTTGTGGTATTAACTTGTAAGGCCTTGCAAACAAAGGAATTAATGGAAATAATTGTGCTATACACAGAAATAATACATAGTAGTATAATAATTCACCATTCTCCTCACCTTCATCATCTTCAATAGAAAGCATTCTGTCCATTCAATAGCTCTTTCATGATGATAAATCCTATTTTGAATACTACTACAACAACCAGAAAAGAATAGAGTGAGTTATTTTTGTACTAATCACGTGAGGATAATTTTCATGACCTTAGGGCCTATTTCTGAGAAACATAGACCATATATGTGATGGAACCTCAATGGCTTTCTAGCCCAATAGATGAATCTAGGCCAGTAGTTCTCAAAGTATGGCCATGGGAGGAGACCCTTTCAGAGGATTCATGAGATCGAAACTATTTTCATAATCATGCTACAATGTTTTGATTTCTATGTATTATGTTCTTTATAGATGAAATCCACATCAAACAGTTCTTTGGGGTTCTCCCTAATTTTTAGACGTGTAAGAGGATGCTGAGACTAAGAAATTTGAGAGCTACTGATCTAGGAAATCACTCCAAATCACTAATCACATAGTAAGATCCCCAATAGATTATAAATCTGTAAACTAATCTAGCAGAGCATTTCAAATTATGAATCACAGGCAAATAGATAAGCAAGAATGACCATAAATTGGGTTAATTACTGTAGCTCAAGTTTTAGCTCATCAGTTCTTAATTTCAACTTTCAAAGGCTACACAAACCAATTTTGTACTCTTAGATTAAAATGAGCAGCCTTTATTCTTTAATCAGTTCACCCAGGATCCAGCTGTCTAATGTAACATTCCTTTGAAGTTTAGAGAGATCTAACATAATTGAAGAAATGTCGAACTACTTGACTCTTTTTTTAATATAAAGGAATTAAACATTAATCAGGCTTGCGCATCTCAATTAAGCCAATTAAAATTATCACAGAACATACTGCATATAGCAATAGGTAGCTTTAGTGTTTGAATACATTATCAACTCTTACCTAATGCTTTCTTCTTTAGTATGTTTGTAACCCAAGCAGTAAGAGTAGAGTCGACCCGGAAAGGGTCACTGTTTGATGTAGTCTGATTTCTTTGTCCTGATTACCTGGCAAAAGGTATTTCCAGGGACACCTCGAATGGTGCATATGCTGGAGTTTATTTTCTATCATCCTGCCAAAAAAGCATTTCCATAATTGTGGGGAATGCCTGGTTCCTTAATACAAATAGCCCATTAAATATTTAATTCACTTCCCTAACAACTGGGAAACACAGCTTGGTCTTGCAGGCTAGAGTATATACACAAAGTCCATATAATTACTAATAATTTGTAACAAGTGTTAATTGATAAACAGCTCCCTCTGGTAGCTTAATTAAAGCTGTAGGATAGCTAGGCGATTTACAACTGGGATTGATCTCAATTAGTCAACAAAATCTGTGTAGTCTGTTCAAAGAAGAATAAGGAAATTTAGCCTAGTGAGGCTTTGGGGATTTTGTCTTGCCTTCACTGTTTCTTTTTTCTTAAAGAAGAGAAATAAAATCAAAAGTACATTAACGTCATCTGGAGCATTCTCCCATCTGTAAATGGTACGGGCCACACTCTCTGGTAATTGTTCCACTCTTCCTTTATTTGCTGTGAGTCTACTGAACACCATTCAAACATTTTCTCTGCTTATGCCCAGGGACATCTATTGTAGAATGGCAACCCTGAGGGGACCCCAAAATAGAAAACGCACATTTTGAAATGTCACAGATTTTTAAAAAACAACAACTTTGAGGAATCTATTTGCAAACTGGAATAAAATAAAATAAAATAAAATAAAAACTTTGCCTTCATTCAAAGATATCCCAGGAAAGTCACATTAGGGAATCTTCAGTGATGTGGCAGCATAGGGATCTCATAAAAGCCACTTGACTGCTTCGGTATTCATGATTCTTTTTATCCTGTGGGTTGATACAGTCAGAGTCTAATCTAAGAGTAGTTGGAATGATCCCCATGGAATAAAACCAGCAAAAATGTCATCTGGGCTCCTCAAAATCGCATGCTGGCTCAAACAGCTGCAGAAACACACATTAATCTGTTTGCAAATAAATCTCAGATGTGGGCTATCCACAATTGTTACTATAAACAAGTGAGGAGGCTGGCTTTTCCAGGTTTCTCTGCAGTTTAAGATCTCTTTATATGTTCTAAAAATCACCAGAGTTCACATGCTGTATTTACTTTGGAGCACACTAAAAGCTAGCCATTTGATGTCACCTGATAGATCCCCAGCTCTACAGTCATGCCCATGGCTCGTGGCACTTTTGATGCTTGCCAATAGGTCTCATCTTTGTTTAAGTCAGATTTTTAAGTTCATCTTTATTTTTAGCTTTGAAATTCCAGGGCTTGGCACATAGTAAGTACTTAATAAAACTTCCCTCTTCATTCATTCCTTAATTTATTCACTAACTAGAGAAGGAAATACTTTGCCAAGTAAATTAATGTAGATTCAGTCATTTCCTATAAAAAATGCAGAAATTTTATGGTTGTTTAATTTGTTCTGACTAAACTGAAGCTGATTCTTGATTCTCTCCATCTACTCCTTTATCCCCCTTTCTATCAGTTGGAATAAATTGTGAGCATGACAAGATGGCGCCCTTTTACAGAGTGTTGAGATGCCCTTGAGGAGTCCGTACGTTGGTTACTTCTTTCTCCTTGAAGATGTAGTTGCTGATGGGGTGGATTTTCCTATATGTCCAAATGAGAGTGCTTTGATATTATGGGAAGAGAATAAGATGCAAAGTCAGCAGACCTCTGGCTTTGGCTACCACTCGCCATGTGACCCCAAACCAATCACTTCACTACTATTGGCTTCAGTTTTCTCTTCTGTAAAATGGGGGTGATACTACTTGAACTACCTACCTCAATGGATTGTGAGGTTCATGTAAAACAGTGCATGTGAAAGTATAGAAAGTGACATATATGTATATACATATGTGTATGTACTTGTGTATGTAGGTATGTATGTAGATATTTATATATTTATATATAATGAACTCCTAGGTAAGGAAACTTCCTCTACCAATATAGGCTAGCACCTTTTCTGAAACTTATAGATAGAAATCACTGTGAGTTTAGATAACTTGAATCAGTGTGAGAGGCAGGACTTGAACCCATATCAATTCTTTATCAATTATGCTGTGCTACCTTTCAGACTAGATTGATGATAGAGAGCTAGTACCTGTGATTTCATTGATATATGGAACTCCTGGATGAGGTGATTCCTTCCACCAATGCAGCACGATATCTTCCCTGTAACTTAGTGACCTAGAACACTTAGCTTAGAGATTTGCCTAGACCCCTGTGAAGTTGAGTGACTTGTCCAAGGGCACAGAGCCAATATGGATTTGAGGTAAAACTTGAACCTAGATGTTCCTGACTATCTACTATGCCAACCTACTCTATTCTTTGTCTCTCATTGTCTTTGTCTCTTTTCCTCTCTTTGTCTCTCTATCTCTGTTTCTCTAACTATCTTTGTTTCCTCCACCATATATTTATATCTGTCTATGTATATATCTCTGTATCTCTGTATCTCTCTCTCTAGGTATCTATCTATGTGTCTCTCTATCCCTCCATGTCTCTCTCTCTCTCTCTCTTTCTTTCTTTCTTTCTTTCTTTCTTTCTTTCTTTCTTTCTTTCGATCGATCTGTCTATCTATCTATCTATCTATCTATCTATCTATCTATCTATCTATCTTTCTGTCTATCTGCTCATCCATCCATCCAGTCACCCACCCACCTATCTATCTATCTATCTATCTATCTATCTATCTATCTATCTATCTATCTATCTATCTATCTATCTTTCTGTCTGTCTGTCTATCCATCTATCTAGAGTGTAAGGTACTCATTTTTGTTGTTATTGAGTCCATGTGGAGCTGTGTTAACCCTAACAAAATGATGAAGTTGGCAGTGTTTTTCTTAAGCACCACCTCCCCCTTCCATCCCCATAAAGTTTTTTCTCCCAGCCCTAACACTGTCCTTTGCTCCCCCAAATTTGTTTCTGACATTATTTCCTGTGCTGAAACTTCTCAACATCAAAGGTTGGTTAATCCTATCTTATTCATACCAGTGTAAGAAGAAGTTTAGAAAGTATCATATGCATTTTAATTGGACTTGGAGAGACATCATCACTACTTTTTTTTATTCAACCCATTAATAGGGCTATTGGTAGATAGGAAGTAGATAACTGTGGATCTCTGGAATTTATTGTTGAGGTCAGTGGTTTGCAAAGTTGAGGATGGCATTCCCTGGAGGACTGTTATTGGATTCCAAAGAGAATGGGGCTTGATCCTGAAGATCATTTAATCAGAGGGTAGGAATACAGGCTGAACTGGACGTCCAGGTCATAGCCATCTGTCTCATCTCCCCCTCTCTGCTGTGTAAGACTAAGCCACCAAACTCCTCGTTTTCTAGTTAGTAGTTATACAGTATTGATTTTAAGATGGAAGATAAGGGTATGATAGAAAGAATATTCGAATTAGAGTTCAATATGCCCAAGAATATTCATAATATTTCTGATCTGACTGTGTGCCCATGGGGAAGTTATTCTAACACCTCTGAATCAGTTTTCTTATCTATATAATGGGTATACTTTACAACATTGTAGTGACAAAAGCACTTTGTAAATCCCAAAGTACTTAGGAATAGAAGTTATTACTAGCCAGGCTAAAGCTTTTGCACCAGGGCTTTAGTTTACTGTATTTCTTTCTGAGAAAATCATTATTCTATTATGAATGCAATGAATCTGGTTTTTCTTTTGGATGAGGGTGTTGGGGCAAGATACACATGACTAAAGTGGTCCTAACTCATGGAAAACTGAAATTCTCTTGCTCAGTTCTCAAAACCAATTGATATGAGTGTGCTAAATATAATGGTTGTCAGTCTGTCCATGAATGATGAATTTACTTGGATAGGTGTTGTTTGGAATACAAGAATATATAGTGCTCTGCTTCACTCTTCCTCAGGTATAGCTCCCCTCCATCTGTTGCCTCTTTCAGTTGGAATGTAAGCTTTTTGGGAAAGAGTCTCACTTTTTCATTTGTATTATCATTGATTAACATAGTGTTTGGTAAATTCTTGTGGTTCATTCATTTTAGTCATGTTCAACTCTTCATTACCCCATTGAGGGTTTTTTGGCAAAGACACTGGAGTTTGACATTTCTTTCTCCAACTCATTTTACAGATGAGGAAACTGAGGCCAATAGAGTTAAATGACTTGCCCAGGGTCATACAGGTAGTGTCTGAGGCTGAATGTGAACTCAGGAGAATGAGTCTTCCTGACTTCATGCCCAGAGCTTTATCCACTGTACCTTCTAGGTGCCTGGTTTGGCATATCGTAAGCACTTAATGAATTCTCATTCATTCTTTCATCTAGAATAGTTGGAAGCTGATCAAACATGGCCAAGAGAAATAAGTAAGTTATAGCCACCAACAAGGGATGTACTGGACTGAGACCTGAGGTACTGAGGTCTCTATAAAATTGACTTCCTTTTTTATAACCAGTTGGTAGAGGGATTGCTTCCCCTGTCATTCAAAACTAGCTCTCTAGGCAAAAGTCTTTTACTCCTTCCCTTGCCCTCAATCTTCTCATTATTATCCAGCGCTATCCTGATCCTCCCCAGTCCCTGATATCTTCCATCTGTTTCTCAATTAATTTCATTCCATGGATGCCTATATCTGTTGTTAACAAGATTAACTTTATCTAATTATTATGTTACGATCTGAATTTTGGGTGTCCCTTAAGATATTATAGGTAATCACTCTCTGTAATGCTAGTCACTATTCCCACTCTCCCCCTCAGCCCAACTCATAGGGTCAGAAGAAGGAGAGGGCATATTTTTTTATTCTCCCTTCTACCTCCAGATCTTTGCTTTATCACTAGTATTGAGTAACTATTCTTCCTTTGCTATTCCCATTGTTTGATAGCGCATCTTCCTTTATTCTGTAACTTACACACCTTAAAGGACATCCTCCTTCCTTCCTTCCTCAAATACTCTGACATCTGGTTTACAACCTTTCTTTCTACCCTATTTCTTGACATCATCATAATATTCATTTTGATGACCCTTCTGCTAACCTGACCTCATAGTTCTTGATATTTCCTCATCTGCTGTGGTTTCCGTCTACACTTTACTTTAGTCACATAATTGGGTATTAACACATTAGACCTTATCTTTACTGGAAACTGACCTATCTCTCATACATTCCCTTTTTAAAAAAACAAATTTAAACTCTTACCTTCTGTCTTAGAATCAACCCAGAGTGCCTATTTCAAGGCAGAAGAATGGTAAGGGCTAGGCAATGAGGGTTAAATGACTTGTCCAGAATTACAGTTAGGAAATGCCCGAGGCCAGATTTAACCCAGAATTTCCTGGCTCCAGACCTGGCTCTCTATCCATTGAGCCACCTAGATGCTCCTCATACATGCTCTTTGGGCTTTCCGAATCTTTTATTCTCTCATCATGCCCCAGTCACTTACTGAGTCCTATCAATCCTTTCTTCACAATATCTCTTGCATCCAACTCTTTTCTTTCTCCAATCTCATCTCCTGAGTTCAGGTTGTTATTACTTTTTGTCTGCACTACTGTAATAATCTCCATTCTTTTCCCCACTCAAATCCATCCTTTCTAGCTGCCAGAATAATCTTCCTAATATTTAGCTTAGATCCCATAATTCAAAAGCCTCCAGGGAATTCCCACTGCCTGCTCAATAAACTATTGACTTTTTATTCTGGAAGTTAAGGCTCTTTGCTTTATGGCTCCAACCACTTTTCCAACCTAATCTCAGACTTCACATACTCCTCCTTCCATTTTTTATGGATTACTCAGCATTCACACTCTGTCCTATGCTGGCTTTTTCTTCTTTTCTTTTCTTTTGCACATTCTCGTGCATTGTTCTGATCCAGTTCATTTTCTCTTTTCTCTCTACAGTGTTTGGTAAGAGGCCTTTCCCAGTGTTCCTTCTGCTCCTCTTCCCTGCTAGTGTCTTTCCTCTGAGATTATCTTCCATTTATACTATCTATATCTTGTATAGAAGTAATTAAAATATAATTTCCTCTATTCCTTAATGGAAGGATCACATTTTTGCCTTTATTGTATTCACCACATTAAATACAATGCCTGCCACATAGTAAACTTTTAGTAAATATTTACTGACTTGTTGATCTCCTAAGTTGCTTTTGGTTTCTATTATCATCTCTGTAGCTGATCCCCAAATCTTGGGATTCAATCCTCATCTTTCATGGAGAACAATGGAAAAAAGTCCTGACTTTGGAGAAAGATTTGAGTTATAATCCCATTTCTAATAGTTATTGCTGATGTGAACTTGGGCAATTAGCCTCCTTGGGTTTCAACTTCATCCTCTGTTAAATGAAAAAGTTAAATTAGATGGACTCTCAGGTTCTTTCTGTTTACTTATAATCTTATTATTAAAATTTGCTAACATTTTATTTTTAACTCAGTCACATGAGAAAAACAATTTGTCACCTTTATTTTGAGCCAAATTTTCACACTTCTTCCTTCCCCTCCCCCCATATAGCAAGCAATATGATATAGATTTTGTATGTGTAATAAAGTAAAACATCTTTCCATATTCGTCTTTTTGTGAAAGAGAATGTGGACAAATGAAAGAAAAGTGAGGAAATAAACTGAAATATAGGATGTTTTAGTCTGCACTCAGATTCTATCAGTTCTCTTTCTGGAGGCGGATGGCATTTTTCACCATGAGTCTTTGCGGATTTTCTTGGATTACTGTATTGTGAGGAATAAATAAGACGTTCATAAATGTTCATCAAATAATATTGCTGTCACTGTGTACAATGTTCTCCTGGTTCTGCTCACTTCACTTTGCATCAGTTCACTTAGGATTTTTTCTGGTTTTTCTTAAATCATCCTTCACATAATTTCTTATAGCATAGTAGTATTTCGTTATAATCAATACTACAACTTGTCCAGTCATTCCCAATTAATAGATATCTCCTCAGTTTCCAATTCTTTGCCACCATAAAAAGAGTTGCTATAAATAGTTGTTGTTTTTTTAAACCCTTACCTTCTATCTTAGAATCAATACTGTGTATTGGTTCTAAGGCAGAAGAGTGGTAAGGGCTGGGCAATGGGGGTCAAGTGACTTGCCCAGGGTCACACAGCTAGGAAGTGTCTGAGGCCAAATTTGAACCCAGGACCTCCCATCACTGGGCCTGACTCAATCCACTGAACCACCCAGCTGCCCCCCTATAAATAGTTTTGCACAAACAGGTACTTTCCCTCTTTTAAAAACCTCTTTAGGATACAGACTTAGAAGAGATACAATATTGCTTGGTCATAGGATATTTACAGTTTTATATTTCTTTGGTCATAGTTCCAAATTGCTTTCCAGAATAGTTGGATCAGTTCACAATTTTATCAGCAGTGCACTAGTATCCCAATTTTGTTACATCCCTTCTAGCATTTACTATTTTCCTTTTCTATCAGTTAGCTTAACTAATAATTAGTATGAGGTATTATCTCAAGATTGTTTTAATGTATGTTTCTCTAATTAAGTATTATTTAGGGCATTTTATGTGATTATGTATAACCTTGATTGCTGCATCAGAAAACTACCCATTGATATCCTTTGATCATTTATCAAATGGGGAATGATTTGTATTCTTATACATTTTATTCATATATGAGAAATAAGGCTTTCTCCTTTTCTTCTAATCTTGGTTACATTGGTTTTGTTTGTGTAAACTCTTTTTATTTTAATATAATCAAAGTTATTTATCTATTTTACATCCTATAATTCTTTGTGTCTCATTTGATCATAAATTCTTCCCTTATTCCTAGATTTGACAGGTACACTATTCTAGTTAATTTAAGTTGCTAATGGTGTGATACCCTTTATGTCTAGATCATATGTCCATTTTGATCTTGGAGTAGGATATGAGATGTTGGACTATACCTAGTCTCTGTCATATCTTTTTTTCCCAGTTTTCTCTAGCAGTTTTTTCTCAAATAGTAATTCTCCTCTCCCCCACCAAAGCTTAGATCTTTGGGTTTATAAAACACTACATAACTATAGTCGTTTGCTGATGTATAGTGTAGCTGAGCTACTTCACTGATCTATGGCTCGATTTCTTAGCCAGAGCCAGTGCCAGATTGTTATCATGATTACAGCTTTGTAATACAATATGAGATCTAGTCCTCTTGGGCTACCCTCTTTCAAAAATTTTTTCCCCATTGATTCTTTTGATGTTCTTGATATTTTGTTCTTCCAAATTAATTTTGCTATTATTTTTTCTTGTTCCATAAATAATTTTTGTGTAATTCAATTGATATGGAACTGAATAAGTAGATTATTTTAGGTAGGATTGTATTTTTACTACTTTGACTCCACCAACCCATGAACAATGAACATTTTTTTAATTGTTTAGATATGATTTTATTTTTTCCAAAAGTGTTTTGTAATAGTGTTCATATAATTCTTGGGTTTGTCTTGGGAAGATAGATGGCCAAGTATTTCAAATTATCTACAGTTAATTTAATGGAATTTCTTTTTATATCTCTTGTTGCTGGGCTTTGTTAGCAATTTTAAAAAATTCTGATGATTTATGTGGATTTATTACATATCATATAGCTTTGCTATTAATTAATACTTATTAATTATTACAATTAGTTTTTTTGTTGACTCTTTAGGACTCTCTATGTATATCATCATGTCATCTGAAGAGTGACAGTTTTATTTCTTCATTGCCCATTCAATTTCCTTCATTTCCTTTTTCTTTTCTTATTGCTCTAGCTAGCATTTCTAGCACAATATTGAATAGTAGTGATGATAATGGACATTCTTGCTTCATCCCTGATATTATTGGGTAGGCTTTTAGTTTATTTTCATTACAGATAATACTTGCTGATGGTTTTAGATACACACTGTTTATCTTTTATTTTATTTTATTTTTTTACTGTTTATCATTTTAAGGAATGTTCTGTTAATTCCTGTGTTCTCTAGGGTTTTTAATAGGAATGAATGTTTTATTTTGTCAAAAGCTTTTACTGCATCTATTTAGATAATCATGTTATTTCTTTTGGCTTTGGTATTGATGGACTCAGTTATGCTAATGGTTTTCCTAATTCTGAACTAGTCCTGCATTCCCGGTATAAATTCCACCTGGTAATAGTGTATGATCTTGTGATATATGGCTATAATCTCTTGACTAGTATTTTATTTAATTTTTTTCACCAATATTCATTAGCAAGATTAGTCTATAGTTTTCTTTCTCTGTTTTTCTTTCTGGTGTAGGTATCAGTACCACATTTGTATTGTAAAAGGAGTTCAGTAGGACACCTTCTTAATCTATTTTTTCAAATGGTTTGTATAGTATTGCGATTACTTGTTCTTTAAGTGTTTGGTAGAATTCATTTGTGAATCCATCTTGCCCTGGGGGCTTTTTCTTAGGAATTCATTTATGGCTTGTTCAATTTATTTTTCTGAGATGGGATTGTTTACCATTCTACTTCCTCTTTTTTTAATCAAGGCAATATATTTTTGTAAATATTCATCTACTTCACTTAGATTGTCAAATT
Organism: Monodelphis domestica; assembly: GCF_027887165.1. Classification (NCBI taxonomy): domain Eukaryota; kingdom Metazoa; phylum Chordata; class Mammalia; order Didelphimorphia; family Didelphidae; genus Monodelphis; species Monodelphis domestica. The sequence goes on along the minus strand of NC_077228.1, from coordinate 38,000,301 downwards.
TGTTGGCATGTAACTGGGCAAAATAACTCATAATAATTACTTTAATTTCCTCTTCATTGGTGGTACATCCACTCTTTTTATTTTTGATACTGGTAATTTGATTTCCTTCTTTCCTTTTATAAATCATATTAACCAATGGTTTATCTATTTTATTGATTTTTTTTCATAAAACCAGCTTCTAATTTTATTTATTAATTCTATCATTTTCTTGCTTTCAACTTTATTAATTTCACCTTTGATTTTCAGGATTTTCAATTTAATGTTTAATTGGAAAATTTTAATTTGTTCTTTTTCTAGTTTTTTTAGATGCATGCTCAATTCATTACTCTGTTCTTTCTCTATTTTATTACTATAAGCAATTAGATATATACATTTCCCACTAAGCACTGTATTAGCTATATCCCATAAATTCTGATATGTTGTCTCATTGTCATTTTCCTTAATAAAAATTACTGATTGTTTCTATTATTTGTTCTTTGACTCACTTGTTCATTAGGATTAGGTTTTTGAATTTCCAACTGATTCTTTATTTCTCTTTTCATGAACCTTTATTGAATGCCATTTTTATTATCTACAATCTCATAATCCTACAAATTTACTTTTGACATCTCATAAGCATCTCAAACTCAAGATATCAAAAAACAGAAATAACTATTTTCTTCCCAGACCTCAAATCCCTAACTTCCTATTTCTTTGGAAAGCATGTGCATGTGTGTAATCTGCATTTGCTTCTATTTCCTCCCCAACCACGCTCTCATTAACTCCTCAGAGCTACTCCCTGAATAGGTGCTTAATAAATTGTTTATTGAGTGATCATGCAATCTTCTTTCTAGTCAAAATGACCTATTGTGCCATTCTCTGTCTATGGTATTCTATTTTCCGTCTCTATCCCTTTACTTAGGTTGTGTCCCAAGCTTGGAATGTACTCCTTCTGCACCTCCATATTGTCAAATCATTAACTTGCTTTAACGTTCAGGGTATGAAAATTATATTATGATATCTATCCTCTTCTCTTCAATTGCTAGTCATCTGAAAATTACATAACTCTCTCTCTCTCTCTCTCTCTTTCATACACACACACACACACACACACACACACACACACACGTTTATGTACAGATAGTTACGTTGTTGTTCAGTCATTTCAGTTGTGTCCAACCCTTTGTGATCTCATGTTGAGGTTTTCTTGGCAAAGATACTGAAATGGTTTGCCATTTCCTTCTCCAGCCCATTTGATAGATGAGGAAGTTAAGGTGAACAGAGTTAAATGACTTGCTCAAGGTCACAAAGCTAGGCAGTATGAGACTGGATTTGAACTTATGAAGAGGTCTTCCTGTTTCTATGCCTAGTGCTCTATCCACTTGTTTTCATGTCATTTTCTCCAAAGAGTCTATAAACTCAGAACAGAGGCTGCTTTATTTTTGACTTTGTATTCTTAGCACTTAGCACAGTTCCTAGCACATAGTAGGCATTTGTTAAATCCTTGTCAAATGAATGAATCACAATTCTGCGTCAATTTATTATGATTGTAGTCAAGATCAGAGTTCTATCCTTAGTTGAAAGTAAAAAAAAATATGTAGCCACACTACATACTCCTCAAGGACACTGATAGCCTGAATGCTTTAACTGTATATTCCTGGGGACCCCTGAAGCCTGAGAAGAATGCAGTGTAGTCAACCTGGGACCCTTTTTGTTCATGCCTATGATGCCATTAGAAAGGATGCCACAGAATTTGTTCTGTACCTTTTGGTTACTGGGGAAGAATCGTCTCTCTCTCCTGACAGATCTCTGCTTTATAGTCTCAAGAGAGGGAGATGATGAAAAGATTCACAATAGTATACCCCACTGCTGTAGGTCTCATAGAAGGAGTCCTACCACTCACTTATGCACATCTTAGGGAGAGCACAGGGAAGAGTAAGCTTGTTTTCCATCAAGAACACCAGCTAAGGGGGCAGCTGGGTAGCTCAGTGGATTAAGAGCCAGTCCTAGAGACGGGAGGTCCTAGGTTCAAATCTGGCCTCAGCCACTTCCTAGCTGTGTGACCCTGGGCAAGTCACTTGACCCCCATTGCCTAGCCCTTACCACTCTTCTGCCTTGGAGCCAATACACAGTATTGACTCCAAGACGGAAGGTAAGGGTTTAAAAAAAAAAAAGAACACCAGCTAATGTATAAAGTAATACTATGAAATCTTGATATCCAGGGAAAAGATACCAATGGTAAATCAATGGAGAGTTTCTGTATTCTTAGTAGTTGAGAGATTATGTAATCTGCCAGTCTCCAAAACGGCCTAAGCAAATGGTTGAGGGTTTGCAAAGCCTATACCTCATAGACTGCTGCCCTTAGTTGTACTCCTTAATCATTGTGAAGAGAGGAAACATGGAAAGGCAAAGAATGAACTCTGAGGAAGTTCGACCAATGGCAGATGGAAAGGTGGCATTGGATAATTGCCATATAGAAAGGATTTCAATGAAATTATGGAGAAAATGGAAACTATATTTTGGTTTACTTGACAGATGAGAAAAACTTCCCAGACTACTCTGGCCTAAGGGGACCCCTATCTCAAGGCTACACCAATGGCATTTATGTTGTGTTTCAAAAGTTGGATAGGAGCCCAACTGGAGAAGCACTCACTAAACCAGAGGCAATAAAAGGACCTATGGGTGTTCTGTGCATAAATAAATGGAAAGATATTTTGTTTCATGATTTTTTGGAGAATAGAATCACAGAATTTGATATTATAAAATATCCATTGAGTTCAACTTATTACTCAAATGGAATCCCTGCAATAGCATGCCCAACAAATGGTCATCCAATCTCTAGAGAGTAGGGACTCATCATTATTGAAGCAGCCCATTCCACTTTTGAATAGCTCTGATTGCTAGGAAGCTTTTTTTCCCCCTGACATAAAACCTAAATTGGCTTCTTTACAATTTCCAACCAGTCTTCTTGATTCTTCCCTCTGGGGCCTAACAGAACAAATCTAATCCCTCCTCCACTTGACAGCCCTTTAAATACTTGAAGACAGCTATCATGTCCCCCCTTTTGCCCTTCTTCTCTTCTCCAGGCTAAATATCCCTAATTCCTTCAACTTATTCTCATATGACATACATTCAAAACCCTTCCTCATTCTAATTGCCATTCTCTGGACACTTCCCAGCTTGTCAGTGTCCTTCTTAAACTGAGGTTCCTTAAACTGAACATAATTCTCCAGATAAAGTCAGGTACAATGGTCCATCGCATCTCTTTTCCTTCAAACTTTGCCTGCTTACTTTAGCCCAGGATCAATGAGGATTTTGGCTACCACATCACATTACAATGTTAATTCATATTGAACTTATAGTCTACTGACATCCCCAGATCTTTTTCAGACCAACTTATGTCCAACTATTCTCCCCTCAATTTATACTCGTGAAGTTGTACCAAGTACAAGACTTTTACATTTCTCCTCATTGCCTTGGATCTCATTATATTTAGCCTAACATTTTAGCCTTTCACCTTGTTTTTTTTGGATCCTGACTCTTTAGTCCAGTGTGTTATCTTTCCCTCCAAAGAATGCTTCCTATGAGCCAACAGAAGATGAGATTATGGTCTAAGACCTTTACACAAAGCAGTTGTGTTCACCTGTGTCCTTTTCTTCAGAATATTAAATAAAAAGTAATAGCAGGATGATGATTTGTTCTTACACTAATTCTATTTGAACTCTACTAAAAGGATGAAAATGTATTTTCAATGATGATTATGATAGAAATGATGAGGGTTGTAGTGATGACAAGAATATCTCTTCTTCCTGATATCAGTTCCCTAAGTTTTATTATAAATTGTTCAAAGGGCTATTTAAACAGTCAAGAACAGAGAGAATACTATATCCTATTCTTATTTTGTCTAGTGAGGAATTCTTGACAGACTCATAGAATCATAGGATTATTTACTTGGTATCGTCTTAACTCTGAAAATATTTAAGCATTAAGTTCTGTATGCTTAATTGTGGAACAAGGTTGGCATCAGTGGTACCTCTCTCTTGTAAACATGGCTTCATAAACATGGCCTATCATGAATATCCAAGAAGATGTTGCCTTCAAAGAAATGCAAAGAAAATTTGTAGGTGATGTGTTAGAAGTGTAGGCTTTCCCTCCCTTTTAAAAAACACACCTCATTTATGCTTATTTAATTCTTCTAATAGTTACTAAAAAACTCTCTTGCTTTCTTAGTAACAAGTCTAAGACAGAAGGACAAAGGCTAGGCAAACAAAGTTAAGAACTTGTTCAGGGTTACACAGCTAGGAAGTGTATGAGGTCAAATTCGGACACAGCTCCTCATGATTCCAGGCCTGGCACTCTATATGTTGCCCAATAGTTACTTCTTAATGATGCCTCATCCCCCACCTTAATCAAACTTCCATTTTGACAAGAATAGTTAAACAGAACAAAGCAACAAATTGGTCATGTCTGAGGACATGCCAGAATTTGCATTTGTAGTCTTACCACCTGTGAATTTCAAAACTACTCCATCCTATTCAGGACATTCTTTAGAAGATTGGATTTAGCTATTTCCTGATCAATAACAATAGAGATACTTGGAATAACAGAATCAGGTCTTGGAAACTACAATCTCCACCCTACTCAGTGTAACAAGATTAGGAAGGGCTGCAGCAAACTCAAGATTTAATAATTTGAGAATATGGCCTTCAACAGACATGTGCAAAAAAAGGACAGACCTCTGGGCAGTCCTAGGTCAAGCTAGAGCCACCATTGGCACATATGAGACACAGGAAGTGAGATAGAGAACAGCCTCTGGAGTTCTGAGGACTTCCTGTGAGGAGGGGAGAGTCAGTGGGAGGCTGGTACTTGGAATTGGAGGAGCCCTGCGGATTGCTTTCCTTCAGATTGGTCATGTGAGTGATAAGGACTGATCCCTTTTCTTGCTTTGGCTATCCTGGGCCTTAAAGCCCGCTTTGGCTCAGTCTGAGCCAGAGTGGGTATTTAAACTTCTCTCCTTCTCTCCCTTATCCTTCTCTCTCTCTCTCTCTCTCTCTCTCTCTCTCTCTCTCTCTCTCTCTCTCTCTCTCTCTCTCTCTCTCTCTCTCTCTCTCTCTCTCTCTCTTTCTCTCTCTCTCATACTTTCTTCCTCCTGTTTGTAATTAAAACACCATAAAAAATTTGGCAGCTGAGTGTTTCATTTAGGAATTACATAAGTGAATTCCTTGGTGACTTTAAATTTATATATATATATATATATACATATATATATATATATATAAGTCTTTTTAAAGTGATTTCAATATCACACACCTCTTTGCCAAGAGCATATTTCACTATTATCCATTTGAAGGTGATTGATCACTGCATTGGCAAGAGTTTCAGTGTATTTCCATCTTCTTTTCCTTTAGATTATTGTGCTTCTCTCTTTTTTTTTTTGGTTTATTTCATTCAGCATCAGTTCATACAAGTCTTCCCAAGTATCTCTGAAGCCCACATGTGTACTATTTCTATGGTGTAAAAATATTCTATGACATTCCTATATCACAATTGTATCAACTCTTCCCCAATCAATTAACATTTACTTTATTTCTAGTTCTTTTAATACTCCTCTTATTTTATACATACAAAAAGGAAAATGTATATTTGACGCATGACAAAATGTACCTATAATTATTTTTAATTATATGGAAATTTCCCCCTTTTATTACCTCCTCCTGGTACACTGGGTTTCCTCTTCCCTACCAGTGTCACCATGAAGTATACCAGGCTTAGAGAAAGGAAATCTATATTCACATGTTTGTTGTACCATTTACTAATCATGTGACCACAGATAAGTTATTTCACCTCTATAAGACTCAATTTCCTCATCAGGATTAATCATATAGTTCTGAGAATGACTACTTAAAAATACTTAGTGATATCTTTGGCTTTCACATCAACTATATTTATCAGTGTATTCTTTTCTCTTCCTCCCACTTACAGAGCTATAGGGACTTTATAATAATAGATAAAAAAAGGGGGGGAATTCAGTAAACCTAATAAATATATTAAAAAGTCTGAAGCTTTGTGTAGTGTTCCATATCCATTATCTCCTACCTCTGCAATCTCCCCCCAAAACCCCCAAAGACCCCAAGGTTGGGGTATTTTAATGCATTTTCTTTGGGGTTACGCTTGGTTATTATACTTTCACAGCAATAAATTTCAATTATTGTTGGTGTAGAGGTTCTTCCTATTGAATTTGTTGCACTCATTGAATAAAATTGTTTTCTTTTTTCTTGATTATTTTATTACATTATTTATTACTCTCTCACTTATTACATTATTATTCATGTTAGTTTTCCCATGCTTCTTGTATCCGCAATGCTCATTATTACTGATGATGTAGATAAGCGAAATTTGTTTAGCTCTTCAGTAGTTAATGGGCACCCACTTTTCCCTCTCAGTTCTTTGATACCCCCAAAAGAAGTGCTCAGAATATTTTGCTGTATGTGAGGTCTTTCGTTTGGTCAGGGAGCTCTCTAGGGTGTATGCTTAGCAGCGGGATGTCAGAGGCAAAGGATATGACCATTTTAGTGGAGAGACACTCATCACAATAAACATTCTTTCCTTGTTCTGCCTTATTCCTAGGTGGTGCCTCAGAAGGGTTAGGCAGGTGTGAAGCATCAAGTTTAAACAGATATATTGAACAGAGATCTTTCTAGGTATTACAGTTAGAGCTTTGGTTGAAGGACTCAGCAATTGGAAGGTTGGAAATAAATAAGCCTTTAGTAAGACTTTATGTTAGATGTTGTGTGAAGCTCCGATGCTATCAATACGAACCAAAAAAATAGCAGACCTGCCCTCCAGGGGCTTTCTTTCTAAAGAGGAGAGACACCAACAGGACCTAAAAAGGGGGGAGGATGGGAGGGACATGAAGGAAGTATGATTTTGAGGATCAAGAAGTCAGGAACAGAGCTGGGAGGGGAGTAAGAGCAGGTTGGCTTGAGTTTTCCAAATTGGAGAGGAGCTTATCCATGGTAGAATTGGTGGTGGTGGGGATTGCCAAGGAATGTTCCAGAGGGAGCAAGCTGTAGGGGAGTTGGTTTTTCCAGGGCAAAGAGACCCCAGACTCTGAGGAAAGTTATAGCATGAGCTAGCTGTGAAGGAGACATGGTTTTGAGGTCTAGGAGGTCAGGAACAGGGCTAGGACAAGCCATTGAAATATGAGCTTTGATTTACATGATGTTGCATCTTCCCTTGGTCAGTGGGTTGGCTAGAACACCTCATAAACAGGACAGGCTGATGGGAAGAAAAGAAGGAAGAACGTCTTAGCACCTTGACAGTCCTATACAATCTCTAGCTTCTTCAAAGCTTAGTTCAGTCAGTTATTAAGCCAATAAGTATTTATTAATGTGCCAGGCAGTATGCCAGAAAAATGGCATCCCTACCCTCAAGGTGCTTAACATTCCATTGGGGGAAACTACAAGAAAACCCAGAAGTGTAGACAAGATATTGACTAAATAAATTAAGTGAAGTCATGAAACCAGGCACTGTGCCAGGATGTGGGAATATAAATAGAAGTAGAAAGAAAGATAATCCCTGTCTTCAAGAAATTTACATTCTAATAGAAGAAGATAACAGGGAGCTGAAAAGGACAAGTAGGAAGAAGGTTCCTAGAGCTAAAGTAGGAGCAGGGTAAAGACAATCTTGTGGAGAAGGATCATCATTATAGCCCTGAGAGGGATGAAGACAACTTTGGCTTGGGTATACGTAGAAATGGAAGGTTATTGGGAGAACCAGCAATCAGGTGAGGCCTCAGGGGTAGAGACCAATTTCAGTGTCAAATATGAGTGGAGCGAGTGTCCTGAGTGAAGAAACTGGTTTCTATGGTGAGGCAGAGAAAATCCAATAAATAGTTAAGAGTAAGCCTAAGGGCAGCTAGGTGCCTTAGTGGATAGAGAGCCAGGTCTGGATATGGGAGATGTTCTGAGTTCAAATCTGACCCCAGACACTTCCTAGCTGTGTGATCCTGGGCAAGTCACTTAAATCCTATTCCCTACTAGCCCCTATTGTTCCTCTGCCCTGGCACTGATACTTAGTATTAATTGTAAAACAGAAAATAAGGGTTAAAAAAAGAGTACAGCCTAAAGTGTCAGGATCGGGATTGTGTACCACCTCTTACAAAGCTTTACTTGATTCCTCTGAGTTTTCTCCTCCATCCTCCCCCTCCTCCCATTTATGCACATCCTCCCTCTGAGATTAGCTCCAATTTACCCCTCAATAAAATAAAAATATTACACTTTAGGAGATTTATTAATGACCATTAGAAGTAAAGGATTAAAAAGGTAACAAAATAAAAACAAAACCATGTGCCCATGGCTAATCAGAGTGTTAAAAAACCCCAGTTACCACTGTTGTGACAGGAAGCCAAAGAGCCCAGGACCCTCCATCCCACTGCCCAATATCCCCTGATACCTTGTTTGTTTATTGTCTCCCCAGTAGAGTGTGAGCTCCTAGAAGTCAGGAATTTTCCCCCCTAGTGCTTAACATATTGATAATGCTCATTGCATTGGCTTCCTTTAATTTACATTATTGATATCTTATATATACTTCTCTCTACACATATATGCATGACCTAGTACACATCTTCTCTGTGTGTGTTGTTTTCCCTAAGAGAATGTAAGCACCTTGAGGGCAGGTCCTACTTTATTTTTACCTTGTGGTCTTAGTACCTAGAATAGTGCCTCCAGAACAGGCAATTAAGAAATGCTTTTTGAATTAAATTGAATTGAAATCTTTCTGTTTCTTGGGAAAACATTAATATTTTAAAGGAGAATTGGGAAAGAGGCCTTTTTTTTTCCAGAGCCAGTCATTGAAATGCCCCCATCACCACCCAGCCATCCTCAGCTTGTGTTCCTTGAGGATTTATAGAGCTGTCAAATGATAATTGGACTGAAGGGCTAGATGCGGTTACCCAAACAGAATTGCTTCCCGTCTTGTGTTCTGAGCAGTCGAACATTTTTATAGCCAGCTTGGTGAAAGGTGTGCATGCGATTGCTGTCGTGAAGCATTTTATAGGGAGGGCTAATTGCGTTTTTATTTTTACTAGGAAATAACAACATCAGTCTTGCTTTGGGGACAGAAATGTGGGTGAGGTGATCTCAGGAGCCCTCCACTCAGCAAGCCCCCAGTAATTATGGACCCTGCCTCGGCTCAACAACGGGGAAACGACATCATCGGAAAATCATTTTTTTTTTAAGAGAGAGAGAGAGAAACTAATCTTGATTCTTCTATCCATTTCTGACCGGAACAATGAAACAGTCAAGGACACCATAAATCCCTTCATTTATTTCAAAATTTGCAAAACAAATCCCTTCTTACACATAGTATTTGTACAACAGCAAATTATTATTCAATAAGTTGACATTTTAAACCTATTACTGCCTAAACCCATCTATTATGGAGCTATTCAGAGCACTAAGTTAACATTTACCAGAGCATTCATCCTCACATCATGGGGAGATCAAGCCGAAATCCTTTATTTCATATTCAGATCTTGTCGGGTCAGGACTGAAATCGGCTACCTTTCTGATACTTTACTGAAAAGCCACTGTGAAATCCACAAAAGAATTATTATCAAGTTACTGCAGTTATTCAGCGAGATGTTGACTTTGATATGTCAAATCTCTGATCTTTAATAGAAAATTGATGGTCTTGCCCTGAGGGTCAGTCATATGCATGACCAGGATAGGCCAAGGTTTGCATTAAATTACGGCAGGCCTTGTAGTCTCATTCCCTGGCAGGCAAAGTCAAACAAAGCAAATGGATCCCTTGTTAGTTTGGGTCTCTCCGTTGTATTGTGTTGGCATATGGATTTAATTCTGTAATGGGGGACTGCTGGGCATGATCTGGCTTATTGATTTTCTGGAGAGAATTTTTTTTCTTCTTCTTAGAGCACCCGGAAGTATAATAAAAAGAAAAGCAACTGGTGTAATTTTTCTTTTCCTCAGCCCAGATGGTTCCACCAGCAGCAGATTGATTCGGTCACAAGAAATCATATGAAGATATTAAATTATATCTCCAATCAATTTGTTTTAAAGGGCTGTCTTTCTCCGTGTCAGCGGGCTGGGGGAGAGGAAGAAAGAATGGCTTCTTTTTGGGTCAGGGCTGAGCTGATGCAAAATGGATCATCCCTGTAAGGATGGGTCTGCCTGGTAGAAAGGGGGTGCTGATGGAAGGTGAGGCCTCTGCTGGGGCCACAGAAAGGGGATTAGCCTGGGTGAATTCGCACAGGTTCCCGGCAGCCCTCCCTGACCCAGTTTTGTGAATCTTAGAACTGAAAGCACCCTTTGAGACAATCTAAGCCAACCCCCTCCTTGCCCAGATGAGAAACTGAGACCCAGAGAAGGTGAAGCGATGTGCCCAAGGTCAGTTAAGTAGTAGTAGTGGTAGGATCTGAATTTAGGTCAACAAGCCAGTTAGTGGCAGAGCCAAGATTAGCATCCAAGACTCCTGATTCACAGAGCACTAAGATCTATTAGCAAGAGCCAAGGGATGTGTCAAAGGACAAATGAAACTAAAAACAAAAAGAGCAAATTTACTCAATGTTGCTTTCTACCATTGATTATCAGCGACTTGAGATCAACAACTGCATCAAAAGGTCTGTCTTTTGGATTGTGGTTCTCCCATTTGCTATTGATGTGTGACTTCACTTTGGTTTCCTCATCAAAGTGAATCTTGCCTCTATTCCTTCCCTGGTAAGCTGGTTGTGAGGATAACAGGAGGAAGGCAGAGAGGCATCATGAAAAAAAAAAAAAGAAAGTAGTGAGTCTTGGGTTCAAATCCTGATTCTGACTGACCAGTGTGACTTTGGGTAATCTCAAATTCTTCATGGACAAAATGAGGGGTTGCATTAAATGCATTTAATATATAAATTATAATTTATTAATTATATATCATTGATTATTAATTATATATTAAAATTATATATAAATTAAATTAAATTCTTAGATCTCTTGGCTTTGTCTATGATCCAATGCAATAATGTAAACCTTTAAGCAGAATATGAATGTTGACTATACCAATCTTGTTTTTCTGCATCTCCCCAAACACTTGTAGCACTGAACTCAGAACCCGTACTTTGTTACATTTGATTTTGCTTTGGCAAACATCTTCCTTAAAAAACATAGGAGGTAGCTGGGCTTCTCTGGGTTCATCTAGGCTATGTGGTTTCCCCTTACACTCTTCACAATAAAAGTCATGGCAGGAGCAAAGCAGTTTAATTTGGTTTCTCTTCAGTGAGAGGTACCAGGGACAGCTCCTTGTCCTCAGAAGGGGTTGGATAGGTAGGTACTGCTGTTTTATGGGGCTGGAGGCTGCCTACAATCCAGGTGTCCATTTGTGCACACCAGTTGATTCAGAAAAATGTATGCTGTAGACCTCGCTTTGAGGACTTCTTTCCTTTAAAGCATTAAATAGGCAGAATTCCAAATGGTTTGTGGAATTTGTCTTGGCCAAGTTGTTGCCCTAAAGGGTCCATCTCCAAGGATTCTTCCTTTTTTTTTTCTGTCTTTTTCCCCCCTCCTGTATTTTAAGTGCTGGCTGAGATCTAGCCTGGGTACTTCTCTATGCTCAGACCATCATGATGCTCAGTAGGTGACAATACATCCCATTCATTTAGCCATCCAGACAATCCTCGTTAGCCTGGAAGAATCCCCATGGTGTATGTGACTCCACAATAGTTAATAACTTTCTTTCTCCAAAATCCTCTTCTGACCTTATGATATCAAGAAATGACTTTAGGTCCTATAGCAATATTTACATTATTCTGCTTTGTAGTTTCTAGGAAATTCCTTTTCTGGAAAGGATTCACGGAAAAGAAAAACCCTTAAGCCTTTGCTTTTCTGTTCGGCACTTCTTTGAGTCTTCGAATGGTGGCAAATGGGGCAAATTGAAATGTATCTTGTCATTTCCTGGTGTAATTAACAGGATCTATACTGGGGCACTCTTTCTTTGATGCCAACAGAAATGGTGTCTTTGACACTCATATAAAGCCCCGAACCCCTGCGGAGTTTAGGATTTTTTTGGGCAAAGTGGCAATCAATAAAATGTCCATTTCTGCACCCTCCTACCCCATGGGTGGGGGATGAAAGGAGGGAAGGAGAAAAGATATATATTCTCACTCTCAGTTCTTTGTGATTTTCCCCAGCATGGATATTTTAGGTTTTGACTCTGAGAGGGAGAGAGATGCGAGAATTTTTACAGAAGCTCCCCAGTCATGGAAGCCCTCTTTCATAGATTGGAGAGATAATTAGGAAATGACATTCCTTCGACACAAAATAAACACCAGTTAAATAATTTCACAGTAAGCCACGGGGGCTGTTTAAGCCCAGCGTCAACTCCAGCCTCCCAAATTTGCAGTGGGAGCAGTTTTTTCTTTTTCTTTCCTTCCTTCTTTCTTTCTTTCTATTTTTTATTCTTTCTTTTCTTTTCCTTCCTTCCTTCTTTTTTCTTTCTTTTCTTTTTCTTTTTGCCAATAAGTGTATTTTAATGAAACAGAAACACTAAATGTTTTCTTCTGCATTTTAAGACATCGAACTCTCTTAGAGTGCAAGTTTTGCCTCACAGCCAGAGCTGGTCCCTTCTTCACCCTGGCCCTTTCATCTCTCTTTGTTCCGGGTCTATGCTGAGGCTGAGCTTCTCCCACCTCTCTCTGTCTTACTGTGGCTCTGAAAGATGATTGCCTTCTGGTGAAGCCCTTTCCCCTTCTTCTGTACCCAAGTTCCATGTTCAATGAACATCAAAAAGCCTTATCATACCCTGATGGTTTAAATCTTTAAACAGAGAGTAACAGCCTGAGTACATCCAGACCTCTCACATCCTATAGTCTTGTCATTGTGTGTTCCTGCAACAATTACCAGGAGAGGGAGGCTGTGGAGTGAATCAAGGAGCGTGTGTTGTCTCCCTGGACTCCATGCTGATGCTCTGATCAGGACTTCAGCAAAATTCTGTTTGAAATGAGAATAGACTAATTTTCATCTGACTCTTCTCCGAGGAATCCCATGTGGGCCCACACGCCAAGGGTCATCATTAGAAAACCGCCTTCAAACGAGCGGAGGTTTCTTGTGGCAAAGCTCTCTCCCTTTGTTAAATTTATAAACATTTATGTAAAAATGTATATATTAATTGTTCAGGTTTCTTCTAAGCCCGGAAAGCAATGCCCAGGAAGATACTTGGGGGAAATAAATGCGTAAAAATAGCCCAAGTGAGGAAGAAAATGTCCTCATTTTGACTGAAAATTCAGAAGAATTCTGTGATCAAAGGCAATTCTAACTCCCAGCTGTTCAAAGGGACTTATATTTAAAAAAAAATCAGATGTGACCAAGAATAGAAAAGAACTCATTAAGAGCTTAACGAGATGATGACAGGTGAAGCCGTCAGTTGCTTAAACACAATGATGATGTGGTTTTTTTTCCTTAAGCAGTATCTCATTTGTTTTGTGGGAATCAATTTAGATTTTCAAGAAATCATTATGGAATGCAAGAAAGTTTGTTAGGGAGGATAAATATATTTACCTGGGAGCCAATGGGCACTCCGGTAATGAAGACATCCCTTTTCTTTCTTGCCCCTCACCTCTGGGGTAGCTTCTTGAAAACACATCAAGGAAACACAATAATTGAATTGTTTTTTTTTATTTTTTTAAACTTTCCCTCTTTCATCAATTTTCTTCTGAGTTGGAGCCCTTGAAAGGCAGGCCAGATCTGCAAGAAAAGGCATGCTTTTGAGTCTATTGGTAAGACTAAAAGATAGACTTCCAAAAAAAAGAGGGGTTAGTTTGGGGTGTCGCAGGACCTGTGAACAAATGAGCCCTAGATGGCTATGCATCTCTGGACCTATTGAGAGCAGTTGTTTAGTAGCTCTGATATTTGTAAAATGAAAAAAAAATCCCTGAAAAGAAAAAAAAATCTTTCCTAATTCTCCTAAGCAGTATAAATCCCCATTCACTTTCCCCAGGCAAGACCGGAATCTCTTGCATGTTTCTGGGCTCTGACCTGGTTGATGCTCATCTCCCAACCCTAGTAGCCAGTTTTTTCTTTTTTAAGTGCTAGAGGAATCATGAAAAATTCAGACACTGGGTTTCCCTGAGACCAATCTGGTGGCTTTGTCTTTGTGCTAACTGCTGCTTTCTATGCATCATTCAAAAGGTACATACCAAGTTGTCAGCCCCTGAACTGCTACTTGGTGTTAAACATGAATATTTGTAGCTTAGCGAGGGACTAAATTTAAAAAAATTAATATTTGACAAGCCCAGAAGAAGGCATAACAGATCCAGAATGATACCCACGAAAGATGCTATTTGTGGAAAAAGTCCAAACTTTTTGTTCAGCAGGACCGAGCGGGGGCTGCAAAAGGTCGCTTCGCAATGGCTGTGATAACCGAGCCACCTTCTAGGAACATGGGCTAGGCGTGTGGCACTGAGCATGATGGATGGAAGTGTCTTTTTTTCTTTCACATGTACCACAAGGAAAATGCATTCTGGGCATGTGCCATTAAGCTGATCTGGCTAGAAAGCAGAGTGAGATGATACCAGGCTTATTCCTGCTACATATCAGCTCCCCCTCTGATGGCAAATGGGCCTCCCCCTCTACCCCCATTTCTTAATTAGAATGGGAATCAGCTTAGAACTAATAGAATCTCTTATTAGTAACAACAAGGCAGGTTGGCCCTCCAGTTCAAGTGGCATATCTGAATAACTTATAGCCTGAAGAGCTTACGGAGTCACTCAGGCTCCTGGAGGAATGCCTTTGACTCTCCCATATTAATGAGTTGTTCTAAATTTAGTCTGCTGTGACAAACTAATATTAATACAGTATTTTATGGCCCAGAGCATTGTGAATGCATAGGAATGAACCCCAGAATCACGGGAAGATGGGGAAGGAGCAAGATTACTTTGTGTGATTGTCAAGATATAAGATAATCCAAGTATGTAGATATTAAGACTTAAACATAATACACTGCTTATGGATTTATATTATGTGAAACATTTTCTATTATTTTAAATCCTTGCAGCATTAGTTTCCTATTTTCAGGGGTTTATATCTCGGCCATAAAAATTCACTCTGGGCTGAAACTTGGCATGTGGGGTCTTAACCTGGGAGCATTTTATTTTACTTTAAAAAAATTAACCAAATCTTAAAAAAAATCATTTTTGGGCCATTTTTAACCTGGGTAAATGCCAAGAAAGGACAGATGCTTTGGAAAGACGTTTTGCACATTAAATCTCTCACCACCCCCATCTCTGCCTCTCAAGTTGCTTCGGTGATATTTAAAGATTTAAATCAGTGAGATTTAAAGGAAACTTTTAGGCGTCATCTAATTGGGACATTTTTTTTGGGGGGGGAATAATATAAATGAAACTTACAAGATTGGTGAAGTGGTCCCTTAGTCCAAGCAAAGTTCTTAACATTTGAGTTGTCCTCCCTTCGACTACATTGTCCTATTGAGGCAATGCTGGATTTCCATCCTTGATGAATAGAGAACTAGTCTATAAGGGATGATCATCCATTTTCTTTTAGCTTGTTGCTTTTGTGCAATTCAAAGCCTAGATGTCTTGTCAATAGAAACAGTCTATAGTGGAATATCCCCACAATCCAATCAGTCTTCACTGCAGTTCTTGCTTTTAATCTGGCAGCTTCCAGAATGGGAGCAGCCAGTCTACCCATCATTTGTAAAAAGGTTGCTCAGTGCTTCTAGGTACATCAGTCAGATGGATGGCCAAGTTGGCTGAAGTTAGGAAAGCAACATGCTTGGAGCTTATGGCAAAGTGCTGTGATTCAGTTTCAAAAAAAATATTTCTGAGCATAGGGGGCCTTTTTGAATCCTAAAAATCATCACTGATAATTTGCCATCAAATCAGTTCCTCTGGAGCTCATACGATGCTTTAGTGCTTATTTTAGGGTAAAGTAATTTTGTTCCTTTTTAAGGAACCAAAATTGCCACTCTGTCTACTGACAACAGCTTTTAAAAAAAGAGTCATTTTTAGCTAATGCTAAAATTTAAAAGTTTTCTTTCATTCTCACTCCCCTTCTTTCCCCCTGGTTCCTTTCTGCTCCACTGAAATGAAGCCTTTCTGCCTCTTTTCCTTGTCTTTCCCTCTTTTTTTCCTTCAATTTTTTTTCTTTCAGGCAATAGAGAAGCATTTATCAAATGTGTACCATATTCCAGACACTGTTCTAAGCTCTGAGAGTACAAAGAAATGCAAAAAAAAAGCTAGAAAGAAAGTAAGAAAGAACCTATGATCTCTATCCTCAAGGAGTTCACGTTGTAATAAGGGGAGACAACATGCAAACATTTGTGTAGGTACTAGATAAACACAGAGTTGGTGGGAGGTAACTGCAGAGAGAAGGCAATAGCAGTTAGGGGTTGAGGAAAGGTCCTCTGATCATCTCTTTCATTTTCTTCCTTTCTTTTGGACTATTTCTTGCCATCTCTTGCTTCCCTCTCTTTTATGTCTTTTAATTTATTCTGTGTCTCTTTGATTAGCCAATTCAATTATTCTTCTGGATAAACAACCTATTCTATTAGCACTCAAGTCCTCCCCTCTTTTTGCCTAGGCAAAAATCCTGTGGAGGTACTAGAAGATTTGCCTGCGAGGAGTTTCTTGATTAGAGCAAACATAGCTTATCATAGACTCACTAGTGGCCTGCTTCTTAGAACCATAGCTTGGACCCCTCAACCAAATGCGATGGGTCTTCCAGAAGCCTTCACATTGCCTAGGAGCCCCTGTAGTTCTTTTGTGGCAGGTAGAGATGGATGGCAGTGCCTTTAATCTTTTCTGATTCCATTATTGGGCAATGACAAGCAAAGAGGTGAAAATAAGCGATTACAAAAGAGGAAATAACCCAAATCCAGAGAAGCTTGTGGTTGGGAGCAACAAATTCTTTCCTGCAGAAATATATCTAAATATAGTATCCAAAAGCCAGAAAAAAATGACTTTGGTTGAGGTTTCATAGTATTAAGGAGATGACAGTCTTTCCATGAAATTCTAATTGCTTTCCTACTAATGGTCAAAAGGCGATAGTAAACCAGCAGTTGGGAAACCTAAATCAGTGGGAGCTATTTGATTGGGCGTCTGAGATGCCTTCCCTGAGGGCTGTGTAGGATAAGAATCCAAGCCCGTGTTGCTACATGACACTCGCAGTCTACGGTTTATGTTTTTGTATATGCTAGATTTCAGCTGCTTGAAATAGGAAGCTTCATTCTGCTTTGACTCAGCTGCTGGATCTGGATAACAGATGTTGATATGTTTCTGAGCTAAGGAGATGAATTCTTTCTTGGCCCCAAAGAGAATGAGACTGGTGTCTTATGGGGTTCCTGCATGCATAAACTCTGCTGAATTTTCAGGATGAAAATCTAAGTTGGGCCGGGGAAAAATAACCTTTGTATATTTCAGTTTGGTTCCAAATGGAAAATGTCCACTGCTTTTAGCTGGCAAGGACTGGCGTTTTTGGGTTTGGAGAGAATATATTTTATGATGATTTTGAGTGAAGACTTAGGTGGACTCTTAGAAGAAGACTCAGTGGTCAGAGGATCTGGGTTTAATCATAACAATAAGAGCTAGCATTTTTTAAAGTTTGACAATAGTCTTTACAGATTTTACCTCATTTGTCTCTCACCACAATCCTGGGAGGTGCTTTTATTGTCCCCATTTTACGGTTGAGGAAATGGAGGCAAATACAAGTTAAGTGACTTGCCCAAGGTCACATTGTCTGAGACAGGGTTTGAACTCAGGTCTTGAGACATACTGGCTATGACCGCCTCTCAGCATTCTGGGCAAGTGTCTAAGGTGGCCGTTGTCAAATGTACTTGTGCATCGGGAGATGTTGTTTTCTCACAAGGAGCTGCCTTACACAGATGAAATCATAGGTGTGGATCAAAAGTATTTTCTGTGGCTGGTGACTTTGTTTGGAAAGTGTCAGATTCCAAGTTTATCAAGTCAATTCTGTAGTCTCCCACATCTAATTCTTACAAATTAGAGAATTTATTCCTCTGTTTCTTAAAAAGTTACGTATGTGAACACAAGGGCTTCGTCATCATCCAGCCATACATCATTACCTAGTTTTAGGGATCAGCAAATGGATTGAGAGTAATTATGACTTTCCTGTGCATATCCAACAGGAAATGGTAATGGAATGGGAGACTGATGAATGAGATTCCCTGCTAAGGGCATTAAAACCAGGTCTTATTATGCTGTTTGATGATTCTCTCCCCACACCCCCTCTCCATCCCATCCCATGGCACAACATTATTTGAAACTCTGAGATATAATTTTGAGATCTGGAAACAGATCCCACATAAATTACTGCATATTACACCAAGTCTATTAAACTTCGGAGACCCCAAACAGGACCTACTAAGTTTCAGCCGTGTTTCTTGCTTTGGTGGAATTCACACCCACACTCACAAGTTTCTGTTTTGTTTGCTTTTCTATATCTTAGGAATTAGAGCTGAAAAAGATCTTAGAAATTACTAAGTCCAATTTAAATTTTTTAATGGATGAGAAAGACGAGTTTCAGAAAGGTGCAGTGATCTTTAAGGTTATATACTAGAGGAGCCTGGGTAGGAACTTAGGTCCTCCTGATGTTGAACCTGGGACTTGGATGTGTGTGTTCTCTTCTCCCATAAAAATGGTTTAAAAAAATTTTTTTTTAGGGTTTAGTCAATTGGCACATACATTGTTCTTCCCGTGATGGCCTGGAATGTGGACTGGAAGATCAAATTGATGGCAGGATTCTCTTCCTATTTAATTTCCTCTCCACACCCAATTTTTAAATTTATTTTTTAAAATTCCATTTTTATTGTCATGCAAAATACACTTCCACACCCCATTTCAAAACTATTTTTATACATTGAATTTTCATAGGACTTGGTCTTTTTAAAGTAATTTTACATATTTCAGCTTATTTGAGCTTCACAATTCTGGGAGGAAGATAAAGAAAGGATTTTTTTCCCCCGGGGAATAATTTGCTTTTTGTTGTCCTTTTTTTCCTCCCATTTGCATTGTTATATTCATGGCATATGTGCAGCTAGGTAGCATGGTGGAAGAGTGCTGGGCTTGGAGTCAGGAAGACTCCTCTTCCTGAGTTTAAATCTGGCCATAGATACTAGCTGCATGACACCGAGCATGTCACTTAACCCCGTGTGCCTCAATTTTCTCATCTGTAAAATAAACTGGGGAAGGAAATGGAAAACTACTCTAGAATATCCACCAAGAAAACCTCAAATGAGGTCATGAAGAGTCAGACACAACTGAGTAAAGACTGAACAACCACAAAATCATTGTGTATTGTTTTTCTTAATCAGTTCATTTCACTCTATATCAGTGAATATAGCTTCCCAGGTTTCTCCAAATTCTTGATAAATGTATTTCTCTTTAGAGTATGGCAACCTTCTATTATATTATTGTGCTCCAATTCATCTCATCATTTTCCATTCAATGCAACTTTTACTTACAAATTTTTTCCCGATGCCTAGCGACAGAAGGTTCTGGGTTCAAATCTATATTCAGATGCTTCCTAACTGGGTCACCTTGGGCAAGTCATTTATCCTCATTGTCTAGCGCTTGCCTTAGAATTATTGATTCCAAGGTAGAAGATAAGGTTTTTTTTTAATGCCTTCTAATGGGATCATCCATCAGCACTGTTACCATATAATATGATTTGATCTAAATAGACTCTGGGTCCCTTCCAACTCTTAAGACTCTGAGATTTTTGACCTCATGAGGCTTAGAGGGTTTAATAGACAGAATAAAAGTCATGCAAAGGCTCAATGATAGTGGCAAGGATGTCAAAGGTCATGTAAAAAGAGGATAGGGTTATGGATTGACTCTATGATCTCTTTGCCATAAGATAGAATGTTCCCAAATGAAGAAATCCCTCAGTGAGCATCCTCTTTGAAATTTATAGTCATAGAGAATTGCCAAAAGCATTGAGAATTCAAGTGACTTGCCTCCAGGATTACACAGCCTCGTAAGATATGGGACGTGAATTCAAATCTTCCTGGCTCTAAGACCAGCTCTCTCTCCACTACATCATCTGGTCTTTCTGTTAAGTAAAAAAGCAACTTAATTTTGTTTTTAAAATTATCTTTTAAAATTAGAAATATAAATGATTTGTTCACCTGTTTTTTAAGTAAAAAAGAAAAGTGGAATAGAGGGGGGAAGCCATGAAGTACAGTTAGATAGAATGCTGGACTGGAAGTCAGGAAGACCTGAGTTCAAATCTATTTTTGCACACATTAGTTGTGTGATTGGGACAAGTCATTGAGACCCCCCATCCCGACTTTCTTAGATTTCTCATTTGTAAAAAAATGATAAAAATACCCACTTCCCAGGGTTTTTGTGAGGATTAAGTGAGATGATATTTGTAAATTACTTCGCTACCCTAAAAGTTCTACTTACACAGTAGCTAAAACAACAGCAACAACAAAACAAAGTCTTATTCAATTAATACAATAGTAGCTAGATTCAATGATGAGGATTACAGTCACTTCATGATCCATTTTCCATAATGTTTCTTTGGTAGAGAGCAGCCTATCGCCATGCCTGGTCTTGGAGTCTACTGGAAGAGATTCGATCAAAGGAAATGCATCCATGTCCCAGAACAATGAACACTCCAGTGTGATTTTCACTGTAGTGTTACAAGTACAAAAACTATGTGATGACATTCCTCCATTCTTTTTTTTTTAAACCCTTACCTTCTATCTTGGAATCAATACTGTATATTGGCTCCAAGGCAGAAGAATGGTAGGGGCTAGGCAATGGGGGTTAAGTGACTTGCCCAGAGCCACACAGCTGGGAACTGTCTGAGGCCAGATTTGAACCTAGGACCTCCCATCTCCAGGCCTGGTTCTCAATCTACTGAGCTACCCAGTTGCCCCCACCATTCCTCCACTCTTGGCATGATCATGGTGGGAGGGCTGGGAGCTAGTGAAACCCATAAACTTCAGGTAAAAATACCTTATGTTATGGCAGCTGGGTGGCTCAGTGAATAGAGTTAGACTTAGGGAGGGAGGTCCCACATTCAAATTTGGTCTCAGACACTGCCTAGCTGTGTGACCCTGGGCAAGTCACTTAACCCCAGTTGTGTAGCCCTTACCATTTTTCTGCCTTGGAACCAATACCTAAGTCAGAAGGTAAAGGTATAAAACAACAAAAAAGAGAATCATTGTGTGTTTGGGAATTTAGAAATCCAGAGCAGATATGGAAGTTTGAAGTAACCCTTGTAAGAAGATGGAATTTTTTCCATAATTCCATGGACTTGGCTGTTAAAAATGGTGCTAGAGGTGGAGTAAAGTCTTCCACTTTGATGTTTTGGAAACCCCTCCTAAATTCGAATTTGAACAATGGAATTTTCAGTTTGGGAACCCCAGTGGGGTCTGTCTCTGTATAGTCATCTGAATTTCAGAGACTTGAACCATGGCAGCACCAATATTTTGCCTTTGTTTCTTGCCTTTTACGGGAAAACAAAAATATGAAGGAGGAAAATATTCCTGATTTCCCTGAACACTGAACTGATTTCCCTGAACACTGATAAGAATATGAAACCTCTGATCACTGACCCCGTGTGCCTCAGTTTTCTCATCTGTAAAATAAACTGGGGAAGGGAATCGAAAACTACTTTAGTACCTCTGCCA
Source organism: Monodelphis domestica (assembly GCF_027887165.1). Classification (NCBI taxonomy): domain Eukaryota; kingdom Metazoa; phylum Chordata; class Mammalia; order Didelphimorphia; family Didelphidae; genus Monodelphis; species Monodelphis domestica. The sequence continues at coordinate 37,978,650 of NC_077228.1, read as the reverse complement.
AGAAAACCTAGTCTTGTGGGAAAACAAAAATATGAAGGAGGAAAATATTCCTGAATTCCCTGAACACTGATAAGAATATGAAACCTCTGATCTTTGACCTGTGTGCCTCAGTTTTCTCATCTGTAAAATAAACTGGGGAAGGGAATGGAAAACTAGTCTAGTATCTCTGCCAAGAAAACCTGGTCTCATGGGAAAACAAAATATGAAGGAGGAAAATATTCCTGACTTCCCTGAACACTGATAAGAATATGAAACCTCTGATCACTGACCCCATGTGCCTCAGTTTTCTCATCTGTAAAATAAACTGGGAAAAGGAATGGAAAACTACTTTAGTACCTCTGCCAAGAAAACCTGGTCTCCTGGGAAAACAAAAATATGAAGGAGGAAAATATTCCTGATTTCCCTGAACACTGATAAGAATATGAAATCTCTGATCACTGACCCCATGTGCCTCAGTTTTCTCATCTGTAAAATAAACTGGGGAAGGGAATGCAAAACGAGTCTAGTATCTCTGCCAAGAAAACAGTCTCTTCCTGAAAGAAACCCCAGTGGGTGGGTATTAGTATGGGCTGAGCAGGAAGCTGTCTTCCCAGCTAATTTCCTTTATAGGAATCCAGGCTCTCAAAGCAGATAATGAAGCCTGAAGAAAGGCCAGTATCAACTGTATCAGTAGCTAAGTAGATGCAACTTCCTATTGAAGACCTTCAAGGGCAGAAACAAACACTTGCTAAGAGATGGGCAGAAGAGAACGCCCTCTAGCATACCGCCCCCTTACTGTGTGAGTGGACAGCGCCACAAGCAAGTGGGCATGAAGGCAGCCTCGATGAGGACAAAATGTGATGGAGACGGAGAGAAATTGGGATGCTTTATGCCTAAGGAATGGTTTTCGCTCTTAATGATGGTCCTTCTTGGGAATCGCCTTCCGGATCCTTTATGTGAATCTCGGGAAGGCTTTGTAACCCTAGTTGGTGCCACACTCAGGAAAGCCATTTTCTCACTAGAGGGCAGCATTTGACTAATTGTCTGAGGAGAGGATTTTTTCCCACAGAGCTGGAGTTCTCCATGGAGACAGCTTTAGCCTTCCATGATTTCTAATTGTATCCATTGGGCCAATGACCAATTTGATTCGATAAACCATCGCCAAGAATTTTAGGAATTGATTCTACTTATAAATATGAGTTATCTCCAGCTAGATCCTGTGGCAAGCGGATGGAAATCTTACTAAACTGCTAGCCTTTTAAGTGGATTCTTTTACTATTGGAACATAGTAACATAAAAATGAAGTCACTGACATATTAGCAATCTCTTCTCATGAGACCCTGGACAAATGACTTAACCTCTTGCTGCTCTACACAGCTTTCCAAGACTAAATTGCAGAGAAGAAAATTCCAGCCGGATTTGGTGAAGGAAATTTCCTTACCTGGGAGTTCCCTGGACCAATGGAATCATCGTTCTGGTCATTATCCTTATAATTATTATCAAAGAGGCTCCACGGATTAGATTCTGATTTGTTCTATGGTCTACCTTTTGGCTGATTCTTAAGGACAGTTGTAAGAAATCCATTCCCCACCCCCATAATTGTAGTAACTACAACCACGTGAATTGTGGTATATGCAACACTGGAAACACCCTGAAAGCCTAGAAATGTTCTCCATGAACAACAGAGAGTCTGCCTACCCCAGTTATGGCTCCCAATGGCTAATTTGCTCAAAGATGGTCAAGAAGTAGTCATGTTGTCATTATTCATTATTTTCTAGGGCAAGAGGTAGATGATTTTCCATCATCATTCTTTCAAAACTTGGAGGGAAAATCCCTCCTCTTTTTTGTTTTGTTTTGTTATCAAGTTGGGTAAATAATAAGTGTGTGTGTGTGTGTGTGTGTGTGTGTGTGTGTGTGTGTGTGCTATGTCAGTGATATAATGTATTTCATTTTGGCAGTAAAATCCAGTACCAGGCCATAGTCTGCCATTGCCAACAGTGGAATGACCATTGAAATTGTCAGAAGAAAAAAGATGGTGCTCTCTTTACTGGCCTTTCATGCTTGGTGTTTTACTGGCTAAAACAACAACTTATAGCATCTCGAAGGGATATTACTATCTTGCTTGAATGGGGAACTGGATGAAAAAGCATTATATTAAAGGCTGAATATATGCAAAGTATTGTACTAAGCATTAGGGAAACAAATAGAAAATTGACCTATGGTCTCAAGGAGCCATAGACTCCACATTCTAATAGGAGAGACAATGTGTATGCATATACATGTGTGTGCACATGCACATACACAGGATAGAATTGTGTAGTGGGTAGAAAACTGGTTTCCATGTCAGAAAGACATGAGCTTAAGACCTGCCTCTAACCCATTCTGATTGTATGATCTTGGGCAAGTCACCTAACCCTTCAGTGTCTTAGGAAAGGTACTGATCTGCTTTGGTTGAACAAGTTCCATTTTATACCAATGTAATTGAAGGCCTGGTTTAAAAAAATTCAATTTATCCTCAAAAATGAGAGAAGGCATTTCCCCTTACTTTTTTGGTAGCAGATTGGTATTGGGGCATCGACATAATGCCAGTTTTTTGGATATATTAATTAGTTTTGTTTATTTTTTTAAAGGCATTTATATAAGAGTTGACTCTATGAAAGGGAGGAATCCATAGGGAAATTAAGATGGTGTAAAAACAGTATAAAATTTATTTTAAAGAATAAATAACATATGCTGCATATTATATGTGTGGATATTATATTGCATTGTATCACATTATTTCATATTATTGCATATATTACATTATATTATATTATTTTTTATATTATGTTACATTATATTATATTATCTTTTTATATTGTTATGTTACATTACATCATTATATTATACTATATTATATTATGTTACATTATATAATATGTTATGTTATCTTTTATATTATCTTACATTATGTTGTTACATTATATTATATTGTTACATTATATAATGTTATATTATCTTTTATATCATATTATGTTACATTACATTATGTTGTGTTATGTTATATGAAATTACAATATTAAGATTTCTAGCTCCTGATGGTTGAAGTATGGACATTCTAGATGAAGACAGAAATAGTTTAGAGTTCTCTGGTCTCACTATGGGGAGCTTGGATCTGGGGAGAATTGGAACTCATGACCACCAGGGCTTTTTCTAATCTTCACAATCTGATTCCTGGTAGAGATCTCTATCTAACTCTGCAGAATAGGCAGCATGAGTTTGATGACTGATCCTGACAAGGTACGAGGTGAACATTCCACCCCATATCCTCTTTTCAGCACATCTTCCTCTCCTACAGTTGAATTACTTCCTCTAGTCATTTTCTCTGTCACTCTTCTTCCTTTTGTGCCTGCCAGGGAGCAGGGACACAGAACAGAAATTCTCCATTAGTAAATAAATCACTTTTCTTAGCTAGGTTCATGTGTATTTAGGTAACTTTTCTGGGGATGACATTTCTAAAAGACAGTGACAGTGAACTCTCTAGATCTTGCCTTGGTGTCAGAGATCTGGTTTGGAATTCTACTCTAAATGCTCACTAGCTCTACGATGAAGGGTAAGTCACTTGGCTTTCCATATACTTGAATTTCTCATCTGAATGACTTACTTGACCATCTTACTTCCAGGCAACTAAGACCATAAATTAAAGATGGGCTATTATTTGCATCAAAGCAAGAAGTTTCAATCAATCAATCAATCAATGAACATTTCTTAAGTTCCTGGTATGTGCCAGGCCTCTGGAAATACAAAAATAGGCAAAAGAATATTGCTGTCCTCAAAAAGTTTACATTCTAATGGATTTCCAGAACTGGAGTTCCCACATGGATGAAACCCCAAGTTCTTGGTATGTTGATTGTTTTCTACCAAGAAGTACAAGCCTTATATCACTATATAGAACAAACTATTTGTGAAGAAAATAATAACAGTGATAAGTTAACATTTATATAGTGTCTACTATTTACCAGACACTGTGCTACATGCCTTAAAATCATTTTTTTTCTTTTAGTCCAACATTCTTGGGAGATAGATTCTATTATGATGTCCATTTTACAGGTGAGGAAACTGAAGCAAATAGGTTGAGTGAATTTTGCAGCATCTGATGTCCAATTTCAACTTGGGTCTCCCAGCATGTGTTTCTCCATTAATCTATGGCTCACTCTCATAGTGAGCTCTTCAGAGACCCTGGTGTTTTGTGATCTGTAGGCATGTAATATTATTGTGCATTGGAGTTAATGTTCTAATTATTGATGTAATGGAACTGGTGCATGCACATAGTAATTCAGTGTCCTAGGGTGATGCAAAATCCTCATGATGGTTGGAGAATTGTGATGGCCTCTAGTGGAAATGCTTTGGAGAGATACTGAAGCATGCATAGACATCCTATAACCAGTTCTGGTTTGGTAATGATGTATTAAAGAGAAGCCTTTTCAATTGGCTGTGCAGATGGAACAGGGGACATCTTCCAAAAGTCCTTGGTCAGTCCTTGGTCTATTCTCTTCATCTGTTTTGGTCTCAGTTTGACCAATTCACATATGTCATCTGGTGAGAGACAATGCTATATGGACAAAGACCTTCTGCTCTCTGAGGCTGTGGCCCTGTGAATAATAAACCCAAATTCTTTGGCTATCCCAGCATCTGTTGTTTTGTTTTAGGTGATGGGGAGAGCAGAGTTCCAGTGTCCCGACAGCCAGATTTTGCAGCCAGTTCAGCATCGGTGCCTAGCAGATCAAAGAATGACCTTCAGGACCCATCCTGATGGCAGCTGAGGCAGGAACTACTTATCCATCAATCATGCCATAACTAGAAATGAGCCAACTGGCAGGACCAATGTTACGGAGAAACTGTTCTAGAGTGAACTCATTCTCCCCAGAGATGGTGTGCCCCCAACATATTGAAAAGAAATGTTTGTACTTTGTTCTTGCCATACTTAAAAGTAACTCTCCCTTGATAAAAGTGGAACTGGAATAGTCCATCACTAGTAACTAAGGGGGAGGGAGTTCCAGCTAATGGTAGTAGAGGATAGTCTATCACCTTGAGGGAAAGAGAAGTACCTTGTCTGTCTGGGAGAGTGAACCAGATCATACTTGCCATATTAGATTCAAAGGAATTGTTACTTGGTCAATATAACTATTTTGTATTTTCTTTTATTGTTGTTCAGTTATTTTTCAATCATGTTCCAGACTCTAGGACCTCATTTGGGGTTTTCTTGGCAAAGGTACTGGAGAGGTTTGCTATTTCCTTCTCCAGCTCATTTTCCAGATGAAGCAAACTGGGTTAAGTGACTTGCCCAGGGTCACACAGCTAGTAAGTGTCTGAGGCTAGATTTGAACTCATGAAGATAAGACTTGTTTTCAAGCCCAGTGGTCTGTCCACTATGCCACCTAACTGCCACTCTTTTTTATTAGTTTACATTTAACATTTTCCTTTACCTTTGCTATCTTGTCAGATCTATTTCTCCCCATAAATTGAAACCAAAAGTTACCATAAGAAATCTCAAGAGTTTTCTTTTATTTTTTTCTTTTAAATTTTTACCTTCTGACTTAGAGTTAGCACTAAGTATTGGTTCTAAGAAGAAGAGCAGTAAGGAGGCAATTGGGGTAAGTAACTTGCCCAGAGTCATACAGCTAGGAAATATCTAAGGTCAAATTTGAATCCAGAACCTCCCATCTTAGGCCTGACTCTCTATCCACTAAGTTACCTAACTTCTCCTTAAGGAGACTTCTTATACAAAGCAGTGCATTTTTTTGGAGGTTATTTTGTTTGATTAGTGATTTTAGCTCCCATCAAGAGAATGGGTTCAAAGTGTCTTGGGACAATATTTAAACTGAGTCAGTTTATTTTTCAAATCAAACTAAAATAAGTTTTATTTTATTTATATATTACACATTATAGTTATTATTAAAAATAAAATAAAAATTTTAATATTATTTAAATTGAATCAGTTAAAGGGGATCTAGATAACAGAAGAGAAATGGAAATTTGTTAAAATTTCAAAGATGATAAACCAAGGCTACAATGTTGGAGTTTCTCTCCTTCTGTCTATAATAGAGCAGAAAACTCAAATCTTGAAATAACTTACCTGTCCCTAAATTGTGGATGACAACATTATTTTATTCAGATAACCAATCATGGAGCCTTTGTTGAGCACTCATTTAGTGCCAGTCACTGTGCTGGTATCATAGAGGCAAAAGGAAACAATTTTTACCCTCAAGGAGCTTATATTCTAATGAGGGAGACCACATAGGCATGAAGAGAGTATGTAAAAATAGATGCAGGGTTGTTTTGGAAGGGTAGGCAGGAAGAAAGGTTTGAGGTATTCTGAGTGGAGTGTGTGTGTCCTTTGGTGTTCGTTGGAGCAGTTGGAAACTCAAGAGAGTTTGTGACCAATGTGGATAGTCCAGCTACCTTTTTGAAGAGATGCAGTTAATGGTTTGAAACAAACCAAGCTCTATCCAGAATTGTGAAGGACACAAGAGTCAGTTTTTGATGCCTTCTCACCCTTGTCTTTAAGGCGTTTACCCTCCCAATACTTTTACCTTCTAGCCTACCCCTAGTGCATTCAGGTCTTTCCAACTTCCTCCTGAGGGATTCTGGACTGAATCTCTACATAGGGTTAATTTAAGGTGGCTTTTTTTAATCTTAAAAGACAATTAATCCAGATCAAAGAAATCCTTCAAGAACCAAAGGAATTTTGAGCATTGGTATGGGAGACCTTTTATTAGGGTCTCTGGTATCATCTTGTTTCAAAAACATGATTGAAAAGGTAAATTCACAGCACAATGTAGCAAACCAAGTGCATGATGGATTGTAGAATCAGAGGACCCAGGGTTTCATCCCTAATCAGTAGTTCATTAGCCAGATGACCTAGGGACACCTCCTGTGACCTTCCTTGTCTATAAAAAGAGGTTGAGGATGTGAATTAAATGACATCTAAAACTCTTCTAGCTATAACTCTTGCTACAAACTCTTCAAGACTTGTTTGTACTAAACCTACCATGTTTCATTTTTTGCTATTTATTTTTTTTATACTTTTGTAAATGTTAAAATTATGGTTTAGACTGAAAAAATCTAAATTTAAGTGGTCACCAGGGGAAATCTCAAATAATAAAACACCCAAGTCAGCTGGAATTTTTATGGTGATTTAATTGATAGTGGAGGAGATTAAGGAGAAGGGAGAAATAGAGGGTGAAGGATTTCTCCCTCCACCTGACTGGTACCAGGTGGGAAGATTAGAAGACCTAGAAAGTAAGGTTTTGGAGTGTGAAGGAGGAAGGAATCAACCTGAACTACAAAAGGGGCTCAGTTGAGATGCCTGCACTTGAATCAGGTCAAGGACAAAACTCACCGCCAAAACCCAGACAAATAACTGCCACCACTCCCAAGATGTTGGAACGCCTAGCACACTGCCAGCCAGAGTCGCCTCTCCAGGGAAAGACCAAGAAACAGGAAGTGACGTGCCTTATATAGACATTTTTACATCACTTTTCTGCATCTCATCTATACCAATCATAGCTGAGCTTGCCTTAGGACAGCCCATGAGTCTGTCCTTTTTTCTGCACATGTCTGTTGAAGGCTATTTCCTCAGATAATTAAATCTTGAGTTTGATGCAGACCTTCCAAATCTTGTTAAACTAAGAAGAGAGGAGAAATGTAGAGTTTCCAAGACCTGCTTCTGTTATTCCAAGTATCTCCATTGTTACTGATCAGGAAATAGCTAAATCACATCTTCTAAAGAATGGTCTGATTAGGGTGAAATAGTTTTAAAATTCAAACTTTGCTATTTATTTCTTGATCTGTAGGCATGTTGTATCATTGTGCATTGGAGTTAATGTTCTAATCATTATTGATGTAATGGAACTGGTGCATGCACACAGTAAATCAGTGTCTTAGGATGATACAAAATCCTCATGATGGTGGGAAAATTGTGATGGCCTCTAGTGGAAATGCTTTGCAGAGATCCTGAAGCATGCATAGACATCCTATAACCAGGTCTGATAGACTATAATTTTATTAGCATGGAAAGCTCCTTTTTGAGAGATCTTCCTTTATTAATGCAGAATGGCACATTCTGTACAATGCAGAGCCTTAAGAAGTTGCCTAGAGTCAGGCAGCTAAGAGGCTTAGTGGATAGAATGTCAGACTTGGAGTTAGGAAGACATGAGTTCAAATTTGACCTGAGACATTTCCTAGCTTGTGATCCTGGGCAAATCACTCAAGTCCAGTTGCTGAGGTCTTATTGCTCTTCTGACTTTGAATTCTAGATTCTAAGATTCTAATAGATTCTAAGACAGAAGTTAAGGGTTTGAAAAAAGTTACTTAGAATAGTGGTGTCAAACTCAAATAGAAACTAGATACTAAAGGTATATTTGGAATACGAAGGGGCCACATATTGACTTAGAAAATCACAAATTAACATTATCAAATATTATAATAATATTATTTATTTGGTTAAATGTTTCCACAATTATATTGTAATCTGTGTGTGAAGGGAATCCTCTCCTAGGATCATGCATGGGATGTTGTCCTGCCTGCATCTCTGTGTTCCTGGAGCTACATCACTTACATCACTTAGGCTAGACACCTAGTGTAGGTTATGTGACTCTAAACTTGATCCGGACATGACTCTGAATTTAAACTGGATATAAAAAGAAAAGATAAAAGATTTGAACAAGGACATGCTACTCTCTCTCTGTGGTGTCCAGCCAAGGGGAGCTGCTTCTGGAGGTCACCCTGGGAGCACCGACATGGGAGCTAGGTTAGGTCATTTTATTCTTCTCTTTCTAGCTCTTTCTCATCCTTTACCTATCCAAGTGATTCTAAGAAACTTTATCAAATTCTAATTACCAGTCTCTTAATTTTAATTCTTACATCTGGTACTGGCCAACACTTGGGAGACTTGTGGGATATGGTGAGTTTGATTACTCTGACCCCAAATCCTGACATCTTAAGTTATTTGCTTCAGGACCGATATAGGCAAAATATCAAAAAAGTGTCAGAGATGGGATGTTCAGTCATCTTGATTCAGAGACTAGTTTTCTATCATATATCTGTTTCCTTTCATATCTATCTATTTCTCTCTCTCTCTCTCTCTCTCTCTCTCTCTCTCTCTCTCTCTCTCTCTCTCTCTCTCTCTCTGTCTTTGTCTGTCTGTCTGTCTGTCTCTCTCTCGGTCTCTGTCTCTCTCCTTACTGTGTATTGGTTCCAAAGCAGAAGAGCAGTAAGGGTTAGGCAATGGGGTTTAAATGACTTGTTCAGGATCACACAGCTAAGAAGTAGCTAAAGTCATATTCGAACCCAAGATCTCTTGTTCTTGGCCTGGCTTTCAGTTCACTGAGCTACCTAGCTGTCCCCACCAACACATTTATTTTTAAATGTTTTCTCTATGATGGGGGTTCTAATCTTTTTTTGTTTCATGGAACCCTTTGCCAATCTAGTAAAACCCTTGGACTTCCCCTCAGAATGTGATTTTTAGATTATTATTATTATTGTAGTCTCTCGGTAACCGAGGATGACGATTGTCTTTGTGCGTTTTTGTGCACAAAGACACCTGTGCATGAAGATTTAAGTGGAAAAGTCGATGCACAGAGACAGTCCCACTCTCCCGGCGTTGGAAGCCTGGGTCCAGTGGCACAAAAAGTCGTTACACCTGGAGACTTCCTCAGCTGCATTGGATGGCCGTGTTGTCTTTTGTGCTCCAACATGCCCTAAGCACTCCACAGTGCTTTGCTGTGTCGCCATCTCAGCCGTTGAATCTTCTTGTTGGTTTCTTCCACTTGTTCCGCCGAAGCAGTCTTCACATGCTGGGTGAGCAAAGCCCTAGTTCACCAGGGGTCGACGATGACCTGATGGCTACCCTCACAAGGTTTAGCCGGCCTGTCGAAGCCGTTGCCCGGGGTGTGGCCGCTGCCACATGCTAGCAGCTACTGGGAGCCACAAGTGAGAGCTGGGTGTCAGGTGAGGGTCAAAGGCTGGAGAGCTGCCCTAGGAGGGCACGACAAGCCCTCCATACCAAAGGTATTACTCCTCCCTGAGCACCCCATACATAAACCAAAATACAAGTACATAAAGAAGACAATTATATCAAAATAAAATTATCAAAAAAATTTTAAAATGTTCACCAGTTAGGAAGCCCTGCTCTAAGGGGGTCTTGAAAGAAGGAAGTGATTTTCTAGTAGAATATGTTCTCTATTGAGAGGATGATAAAATAACACCCACCCCCCCCAAACCTGGAGTAGTCTTGTGACTGGCCACTTCTAGTAGGGCCTAGTAGGCAACCTTTACTAAAGCCGAATCCATAATTCCTAGCACTGAGAGGGGCTAGGAAAAGAGACTCAAGATAAAAGCACAAGATAAAAGCCTGGATGGTGTAATGCCAGTAATTGTCAACAGATGCGATCTCTTTTAATGGATCATGTGTTCCTCATTTGGCACTACTGAATACCAAGAGGATCTTCTTGCAAATGAGATGTCCTTTGCTGCAGTCACTGGGCTTTCTTTCTAAACCTATCTTTGGTTACTCTCCATGTCCTGTTTTGATGTTGGCATGTCACCTTTGGAGTGGGCACACTGCCATGATAACAGATGGCGAGGAGATGCAACATGCCAGGGAACCATTAAGCTTCATCAGTGAGAGTAATAGGGGCAACATTTTTATCTGAAAATGGGGAACTCCAGCAGTCTCTTCTGGGGAAGAGCCTATATAGAGGTCTTCATCACAATCTAGGCAAATTCACTTCTTGGTTTTAAAACATGGATTCTGCAAAGCTGATCAGATTGTATCTGGAATGTTGGGCACCATATTTTAGGAGGTTGTTGATAAGCTAGAAAGCAAGGAAACAAAGATGATTGGGGTGAGGGGGTGTCTTATGTCCATGTCGTTTATAGATCAGTCAATGGAATGGAGGGTATTTAGCCTAGAGAAGTATTTGAAGACTTGTCATGTGGATGATGGATTCCATTTATCCCTCCTTGATGCCACACTCTAAAATCAGAAATAGTGAGTAGAAGTTGCAATGAGGAAAATTTCAGCTTAACGCAAGGGAAAATTTCCTAGGAATTAGAGCACTCTGAAAGTGGAATGGGTTCCTTTGAGAGGCAGAGGGTTCCTCTTCATTGGCAGTCATCCAACAAAGGCAGGATGACCACTTGTTGAGTAAGATTGCAGTTGTGGACATTCCTTTTCTAGTATATAGTAAATGGCCCCCGAAGGCTCTTCTATTCTCAAAATTCAGAAAAAGAGGGAAGAGATGAACATCCTGTTGAATTCAGAAGATTTGCAAATTACTTTCCCCTCAAACCACCCCTTTGAGGTATTGGTTAAATGAGAATTATTATTCCAATTATATAGATGAGGAGAGCAAGGCTCAGCAAGGTTATGGTTTGCTAAAACTATGAAGCATCAGAACTAGAATTTGAACCTGGCACTTACCATCACCTCCTGAAGCATCTGTTTTCTGATTACTGTAATGACAGGCATGATGGTGGAGTTGATCTGGAGTTGGAAAATCTTCTGCATTTTCCCTTACCCTATAATTGAATAACTTCTCTTTGTTGTTTTTCTGGCCTCTCTGACTCTTCATGATGGCATTTGAGGTTTTCTCGGCAGAGATACTGGTTGGCCATTTCCTTCTCCAGCTCAGTTTACAGATAAGGAAACTGAGGCCAACAGGCTGAAGTGACTTGTCTGAGTCACATAGCTATTAAGTGCCTGAGGCCAGATTTGAACTTAGGAAGATGAGTCTTCCTTAGTCCAGGCCTGGCACTCTATGAATTGTAGTGCCACCTAATTTCTCTGAGCCTCAGCTTATTTATCTATAAAAGGGGGCTGATCATAGCATGGACCTCCCAGGGCTAGTTGAGAAGCTTAAATAAGATGAAATGTGTCCCTTTTAAACCTTAAAAACATGTCATTGGAGGTTATATGGAAAACTTTTCTTCTTTCAAGGTAAAATCTGCCTTCTTGGATCTTCTCTAACTTCCTTGTTCTACCTGGTACAAACCCAAACCTTTCTTGTTCTTCCAATTGATCCTCACATGGGATGATTTCCAATTTCTTCAGCATCCTGGGTCATCCTTTGGTTGCATGCCAGTTTTTCAGAATCCTTCCTAGTATGCGATGCTCAGAACTGGATTAATATTCCAGATAGTCGATGATATGAGGGGTAATGGATAGAGCACTGGATTTGGAGTCAGGAAGACAGGCTTGAATCCAGTTTCAATCTGGCTGTGTGATGTGGGATAAGTTATATAATCTTTCTGGGCTTCCATCTCTTCATTTACAAAATGAGGAGGTTGGACTAAGTGGCATTTAAGGTCCCTTTTGACTCTAAATGTAAAATCCTTAGATCCAGATGGGGCATCTACAGGACAAGTATAGAAAGATGATGTCCTACCTCATTTTAGACATCGTGCTTCTTTAGTGGGTAGCTAGGTAGTGTAGTGAATAGAGTGTCAGGTCTGGTGTCAAGAAGACCTGAGTTAAATTCTGATCTCAGACACTTACTAGCTGTGTGATCCTGGGTAAGTCATTTAATATTGCTTGCCTCAGTTTTCTCTTTTGTAAAATGAGCTGGAAAAGGAAATGGAAAACCACCCCAATATCTTTGCCAATAAATCCTCCAATGGGATGATGAAGGGTCAGACATGACTGAAATGATTAACCAATAACTTGGACCCCTAAGGTGTATTAGATTGCCCTCCCCAATAGTTCTCTAGTAGTTTTAATGGGAGCTTAGGGTGTTTAGTCTCTCTGTTAATTACTCCAGCCCCCACTAGTTGGGTCCTCCAAGTGTGGGGGGTGGGTCCTCTAAACTCCCTTTCCATTGTACCACTTAAAAATTGAATTAACTTTTACACAGGATTATCAGCTTCATGAATATAATAACAAATATACAAACATACTACACAACACGTGGGACATAGCTAGCACTGCCTCATACTCTAGGGAGGGAAGGGTTCACAGCTTAGCTCAGTTCCTATCTAGAACAGAAGGTTCTATAGAAGAGAATGTTCACAGCTTTGCTCAATTACTATATAAAACAATTCCCAATTCCAAGTCCAAAGTTTCCCTTGGGCTCCACTCCCAGACAGCTCTAGCTTCTCCCAGCTCCCCCGATTGTTGCATTATCCAACCAAGAATCCTGCCTCTAAGGCCATTGTGGATCAAACTCTTGGGTATAGCGTGTGTGTGTGTGTGTGTGTGTGTGTGTGCACTGCCTATATCTAGAACTAAAAAAATAAGACAAATGAAAACAGACCAAAACAAAGAACCCCAAGCCCAAGCCCATTTCTTGGGGCCATGAGGTCAAAAGGGAGAGTAGAGGAAGGTAGCCTTACCACCCTTCATGGCACCCATGCTATGGGCAAACTGACTGTCACCTTTTCTGGTAGCATTGGGACAGGGAGGGAGAGGGAGACTGCTCCAATTGGTTTGAAAGATGCCACGTGTCCCAGCCATGCAGCCAACCCACCTGCATAGTATGGAAACTCAAGATATCTTCTCCTAGAAGAAGGGTGCCTCCATTTTAGGTGAACTCGCTGTGCTCCAAAGACCCCATTATACTTTTCTGACTGTAGCCTGAGATTGTATTTGGAAAGTGAACACTATGACAGATGGGTAAAATGAAAACAATCAGGATTCTGTTTCAATTCAAATTAATTTGGTTTAAATTAAATGGTTTGCCATTTCCTTCTGCAGCTCATTTTTCAATGAGAAAACTAAGAGGAAGTATGGTGATGTGGAAGGAACAATGGATCTGGAGTCAGAGGACACTGGTTCAAATTCTACCTCTGCTACCTACTATCAATGTGACCTAGGTCAAACCTCTCTTTGCCTCAGTTTCCCCATTGGTAAGATTAGTGGTTTGGATGCAGTGGCCTTCCAGGTCCTTTCCATCTCTAAATCTATGAACTGTTGAATGGAATTGAATAAGAATGACAACCTCATTTCATTACAGTGATGATAGGAGTAGGAGATAAAGAAAAGCTATTAACAAGAAAGCCTGTCACAGTATCCTGTTTTGAGAGCCCATTCTTTTTATTTATTTATTTTTTCATTAGTGTAGGTTGCTTTCTTCCATTTCAATAGGATTCCATCCTAAGGGGAAGAGGTCAATGACATCTTTGTGAATGGCAGGAGTTGAAATGTCTTACAAGAAGTCCTTTTGGTCCTCTGATCTTTGAAGCCCAGTCACATGTCCCTACAACTAAGAAAAGTATTGTCTTTATTCCCAAACGTGTTCTTGTAGTTTATCGTCAGAGATAGTTGAGCAGAGTGGAGAGGTAGAATGTTAGACTTTCAGTTAGAAACATCTGGGTTTAAATCCCCCTGCTTGGGGCAGCTAGATGGCTCATTGGATAGAGAGCCAGCCCTGGCAACTGGAGGTCCTAGGTTCAAATCTGACCTCAGACCCTTCCTAGCTGTGTGACCCTGGACAAGTCATTTAATCCCCATTGCCTTGTCCTTACAGCTCTTCTGCCTTGAAACTGACTCCAAGATAGAAAAGGTAAGTGTTAAAAAAATTCCTTCCTCTGGGACTTACTAATTATGTGACTATAGTCAAAGTCTCTCTGAATCTCAATTTCCCCATCTTTATTTTAAAAAATGTTCTTTAATATATTTTTTTTAATTTTTAAATATTTTTTTAAACCCTTACTGTGTATTGGTTCTAAGGCAGAAGAGCACTAAGAGCTGCACAATGAGGGTTAAATGAGTTGCCCAGGGTCACACAGCCAGGAAGTGTCTGAGGTCAGATTTGAACCCAGGAATTCCTCTACTCTAGGCTTGCTTCTCCATCCACTAAGCCACACTGAGCTGCCCCCAGTTTCCCCATCTTTAAAATAATATTGCTACTCACAGGGCTACTTTGCCACTCAAATGGGATAATCTGCATAAAACGCTTTGATATTTAAAGCATTCTCTAAATGGCAGCTATAAGCATTACTGCCAATTCCATGCCATGAGAGTGTATAGATAGAATTTTGAGTTCACTTATTTATGACAGACAGTTGGATTGATTCGGCTCACTATTGTGGCAATAAGAAAGTCCTCAATTGTGCAGTTTGCCTGCCATTGGGGGGCTTCATAAGGAAGGCTTTTTTGTAGTATTTCTTCTTTTTATAGACTTCTGGCAACGCCACCAAGCCTGAAGCTCATTCACTCACTGATTTAGGGCATTCTGTGAATATCCCCATCTCTTACTTCTCCTTTGTGCATCATGGGAATTGGACAATCACAGTGAGATCAGAACATTCTCCCAAATACATATAATATACAGGAATATGACATATAATATATTGCATATATAATATGATATATAACACACTATTGTTGGGAAGACTGGACAGATGTAGGGATTGTGCTCGGGAGCTCACATATAGGAAGTATGTTAGCAGGGTACCAGCGTGGCAATACATGAAGTGAACATAGGTTGTTGGGGATATAGATGACTGGGCAGCTCCCACCTCTGACATGACTGCACTGCAAAAATATCTTCCAGTCAGCTCTTTAGCTCTGCTCCTCTGCTGTCTGATGGCTGTTGCTTAATGCTGGGTCTGTAACTGGGCATCCTAGAGCTCTACTTTCTCACTGAGGCCATAATCTCTGCTTCTCTCCCCTTGTTTCCTCCTGGGCTTTTCTCATTCCTGTTGGATGAATATTTTGTGACTCCTGTGGGATTTGATGGACCACAGTCCCTGCTGCTAGATTCCAGGTTTGATTTCTTTAAGACCACCTGTTTGCCATCTCAGCTCATTTGCTAAGGCATAGTGTAGTGATTGAATCTATCCCACCTATAAGGTTAGGATAATAGCTTCTGAGCCTTATTTATAACATACCTAACTAGGGGGCAGCTGGGTGGCTCAGTGGAGGCTCAGTCAGGCCTAGAGATGGGAGGTCCTGGGTTCAAATCTGGTCTCAGACACTTCCCAGCTGTGTGACCCTGGGCAAGTCACTTGACCCCCATTGCCTAGCCCTTACCACTCTTCTGCCTTGGAACCAATAAACAGTGTTGATTCAAAAATGGAAGGTAAGTTTTTTTTTTTTTTAATAACATACCAAGCTAACAAAAGCCAGGTAGAATATCTGTGGGCAGAGATTGTCTTTTCTTCTTAAATGTTATTTCAAGTTGAAATCATATATCTTTGTCCTGGAAAACTCTGAATTAGAACAAAAATCCCCAAGATTCCTTCTGGCTTGTGATGGAAATGAATTTGAACTAGAACAAAGGGAAGTTAATTAGACAGGTCATTTCTCCCCTATTTTCTTGACCCATGTTCCTGACTTTAATATGACTATATACCCAAAGAAAAACCATATAACTTTGGTGCTGTATTTTGAACAGCATAAAACCTCATTGTCTCTCTCTGTATGGGGAAAAAAGATAATTCAATATATTAATATCAAGTTTGATTTCAAACGAAGCAGAACTATAGCCATTTTCTTTGGCTATAGAAGTTTTTTGTTGAGGAAGTGGAGGGCTCCATATGCAATAAGATTTACTACAATGATTCACACATGTAAAAAAATCTTACCTAAAAATTAGAGCTAAGATAAAGGCAGAGATTCTCTTCAATGGAAGTTTTCAGGGATGCTATGGAGGCAAGTTTCAAGTAGGCATGATGTGGGAGAAACACACCCAAGTTTGTAGCAGGGTCTTGCCCCAGGAATGGGAGACTCAAACTCTGTTCGATCCAGAAGTAAGAAAAGAATTTTATTTGAAGAAGATGAAGTTTATGATGATATAATAGCTTGATAGCTGGAGGAATAGACTGGGGGCTAATCAGGTCGTCTTAGAGTTGAAGGATAAGTCCAGGGGCTAGTAGAGTAGCTTCTTTGGAACTGATTGAATAGCAGCTCTCCAGATGTGGAGTAGCAACTCTGTTACAGAGTAGCTGCTCCACATATAGAGTAGCAGCTTCAGATATAGAATAGCAGCTTCCTCTGGAGAGTAGCAGCTTCCTCTCTCTGTAGATCAGGACTGGCATATTTGTTAGGGGCTGGGGGCTTGTCATCTATTTCAGAGAAATCTTCACCTGTCCCCAAAACCCTGGAAAATAGGCATGGTGAAATTCAGGGGGAAGTATGGTTTGGGGTTTGACATGTATGTCATAGGAAATCAGGAGCATGCGCAAGTTTGGGGGATTCCTCTGGAAAACCAGAGCCCTAGTGTGCAGGTCCCTTGTTCTGCATTGTCCACCTTGTCTTCATTTATGAGTGTGGGAAGAGATCTTGCTGCCCTTGTAGAATGAGAATATGGGCGGTGGGGTGGTGCTGTACATTGGAGGACCACTATAGGTAATTAATTATATCTTGTAATTCTGAACTAAAGTAAACAAATAACAATATGAACAACGAATAACCAGATTAGGCACAAAGCTGGTAACCAGTATAGAATATTACACATCCAGTACAGGTGATTGATGAACTGATCAACAGTACAAATTCTGCAATTCATGCTTGACTAATGTTGAAACTGTAGATTTTCAGTTGATATTTAACTAGTGCTAACTGCTAAGAAACACAAGATTTCAGAGTTTGAGGGTCTTGTTCCTATTACTGCCCATTGCCCATCTCCATCAGGCAGTTGAATGAGATGACTTCAAAGGTTCCTTTGAACACCAAGATTTTCTGATTCAACTGAAAAGTCACAGAACATGCTCCCTGAGTCTTTTCTTTTCCCAGCTAAACATCTCTAGTGTCTCCAAAGGATCATCATATACCTCGATTTCTAGTTCCCTTACCCTCTGAAGTCACCTCCTTGGATCATAACCCATGTTATCAAAATCACAGAATCTCAGAGGTGGGAAAGACTGCAATGCTATCCGATCAAACCTTTACTTAAAAATACTTCCCTCTATAACATGATCAATGGGTGCTTACCTAGTCTTTGTTTGAATCAATTTCCTATCAGGATTAAACATATATCAGCTGGTACTAGATTGAAAGCTCCTTGAGGCCAGGGACTCTGACATATTCATCTTTGTGTTTCCTTCCATCCACCCATCCACCCACCCATCCATCCATCCATCCATCCATCCATCCATCCATCCATCCATCCATCTATCCATCCATCCATCCTTCTATCCATCCATCCATCCATCCATCCATCCATCCATCCATCCATCCATCCATCCATCCATCCATTCATTCATAGAATTCACATAGAATTCATTCAATAAACATTTATTAAGCATCTATAATGTGCTAGTCACTGTGTTATATTCTAAAGATTCAAAGATAATGACAAGTCAGTGCCCTTGAGGAGGTTGCTGTATATCTATATGGAAACAAAATTTAAACAAAGTGGATACAAAACAATTGTGTGTGTGTGTGTGTGTGTGTGTGTGTGTGTGTGTGTGTGTGTGTGTATGATGGGGTAGTGGCTGGAGAACACTAATAAATCTAGATAATCAAGAAATTTCTAGAATAAGAGGTGCCACCTGATTGGATCTTAAAGGAAGCAAGGAATTCCAAATGATAGTCACAGGTGGGACATGGACACCAAGATGAGGGAAGAAGTATGGGAATGTCCTGGCTATCTAAAGTTAATGCCTTATACACAATAGGTGTTCAATATACCTGAATCCAGAAACTACGCTGTCTATTTACAAGATACAATGATTGCAAGCAAGGTTGATATTCCATGGAACCCAGAGAAGAAACTAGATGTTAACAATACCAGTTAACACTTCCTTAGGGGGCACTTAGGTAAATCAGTGGATAGAGTGCTGTGGTTGGAGATGGGAGGTCGTAGATACTTCCTAACTTTGTGACCCTGGGCAAGTCACTTAATCCCCATTGACTAGCCCTTACTGAATTTCTGCCTTGGAACTGATACATATCAATTCTAAGACAGAAGATAAGGGTATAAAAGAAAAACAAAGACTCCTTTAGATAGAACAGCAACCTAAGATGAGACAATATGTTCAAAGACAGAACTGGAGCCAAAAATAGCAATAAGCTCCAAGAGATTCATTTAACAAACATTAAGCATTTCTGTAGGCAGGACCCTGTCTAAGGTAATAAGCTGATACAAAATTTACAGAAGGCATACAGAGTCCCTGTCCCCATGGAGCTTATAGTCTGGTGAAGTGGAGGATGGGACAGGAGCCAAAGGACATAGCCAGTTATTTCTTTCTTGCACGCAAAAGAAAAGACAAAACGAAACACTCTTAAATGTGTCCTGACAATGCAGTGACTTACTGTTTTTTCTCCCTGTGAGGTTGATGCTTAAACATCATCATAACAGAAAACAGTTGGTGGCATTGTCAGGATAGGCATCATTACATTTCACCTCGACTCTGTTCTGTCACCTGGATGTTCATATATTCTAGCCAGCTTAGTCAGGTCTTGGGTTCCTCCTTTTATTAGTAGTTGGCTTCTTCAACATGGAAACAGCTCCCGCTGCCACCCGGCTTCACCTGCTAGCCCCAGGTTGCTCAGAAATCTTGAACTCACTGAAAGAAGAGAGAACTTGGGACCCTGTTGTGCTGGGTTTTTATTAGCCACTAAAAAAAAATGGATTCAATGGAGTGAAATGAAGCTCGAGTGGGTGCTCTTTCATCACAGTCTCCCATGTGTATGTGTCAGAGTCAGGGATGTTTCCTCAATGACAGAGCAACGGTGATCTTTTTGATGACCCTCTGATTATTAATATCAAATGAGCTATAAACAAGGGAGATGTTTGCCACTGTCATGGAAGATGTTCAGCACAGAATCCAGGGCCAAATGGAATTCCCCATAGATGGTGAAAATCCTTCAGTTTTTTCTGCTTGTTGATAACTTCATCTTGATTATATCAATCCTCTGAACCTCACAGAGCCTTTTAACTTGGCTTTATAACTATGCAAAGGAGCATAGACTAACAATTCAAAAGGAAAAGCTTACTAAGTGAATATTACTCAAGGTCCATATTATGAAATGCAATTGAAGGGGCAGCAAGGTGGCTCAGTGTTTTGAGAGTCAGGCTTAGAGATGGGAGGTCCTGGTTTCAAGTTTGACCTTGGACATGTCTTAGCTATGTGACCTTGGGCAAGTCACTTAACACCCCATTACCTCACCCTTACTGCTCCTCTGCTTTAGAAAAAGTAATATAATTGGATAGACAGTTCATCGAGCTGGTGTATTGGTGCACATACCTTTGAGCAGAGCCTGAACGTGGATGATGAGCGAAGCCCAGAACTAAAGAAGAAAAGGAGAGTAGCCTAGATGGCCTTTGGGAAAAAGTGCTCTGCTTTTTATGAGCCCAAGCTTCTCCTTGAAACAAAGGTTCATCTTTGAAACTTCAGTATTCCTCTGCTGATGCTGTCTAGTTGAAAGTCAGGGGATACTTCATTCTCCAAAGAAATTAAGTAGTGGGTCTCCCAAAGGGCAACAGTGAGCTAGAGTGGATATGGGCAGGTTATAGCACATTACTCATATATGAGCAATGCCATTTTGGATGTTAATATATATTCTTTTGTGTATATATTATATATATATATACATTCTTTTCCAATCATATTATACATATACATATATATATATATATATATATACATAACTGGCCCACATTCTTTTCCAATATGTGATTGGAAAAGAATGTGGGCCAGTTATGTAGGGAGAGGGAGGAATGAATCAATGTATGCTACTGTGGTATCCATGAAATACTGAGAGATCTTGAGGAAGTACTCTAGTCCCTGGAGTGGGCTCGTAGGAGGAAATGGATAAGAGTTAGATGAGAAAGCATGGAAGGATAGTAGTTTGCACAGATTAAAGTAGTATCCACATTGATGAAGTCACAACTTCAATAAAATTTAAGTAGAAAGAAAAAGGATTCGAATGGTGGGAGGGAGTGGGGAAGGCATCTAGGCATAGAGATCCTTGTGAGAAAAGGTGTGAATCTGAGCATGTGTCAGGGGTATGGTTCAGCTCTGATGCTAATGCAGAAGGAAGTCATGTGAGATAGGACTTGCAAGGTACAGTGGCACCAACTTGTGGATTTCTTTGAATGTGAGACAAAAAAGTGATCCCCTTTATTGGAAGGGGAATGGAGTAGCTGGCTGGAAAGTCCGTCTCTAACCCTAAGATATTTCCAGATGTTCTAATTCAAGAAATCCCCAACCTCAGGTATTCAATAACACAACACCTTAACTCCCATGGAGCTAGAATGATTTGAGAGCATCTCCTTTTGTGAATAGCTCCTGAAGAGCCCTTCTCCATTGGACTTTCACCCTCTCTCCCTGCAGTCTGATTGTTTGAGCGCTTCCTAACATACCTGAGCTCCCTTGGGGAGGGCGGTTTCCTGTCACCAGTATATTGCTGCTTGAAGATTTTCCAGGATTTAAATGTAATCCCCAAGGGGTTGTTAAACATAGAGCATTAAGTGTGGCACCTGGAAGGAGGCAGTGAGATTGAAGTTTCCCCTGAGACAAGCAGTTTTTATTAAGGATCTCTTTTGTCCCAGAAAAGGAAAGAGAGAGAAAAGATGAGGCCACCACTACAGTCTGATTCAATTTAATTCAACAAGAATCTATTAAACACTTGCCATATCGAGCAAACACTGTGCTAGGCATGGGAGATATAACAGTTTCAAGAAAAAATGGTTCCTGCTTGACCTTCTTGCCAAGAATAAATAACACTAAGTATATCGAGAAAAGACTTTGAGTTGGAACTGGGAATCTTAATTGAATAAAAGTTTGTAATTATGACATCACTTTCCCACTAATATCAATGAGATTTTACTGAGTAATAAGGTAGGGTGTAGACAAATGAAGAGAACTCCTACATTTTTGTAGTTTAGACCTGTGATTTCATTGGGGTAGGAACCTTCTGGCAAGGAAACTGCCTCCTTTAGTGAAGACTGGCAACTACTTTGCATCTTAAATATTTGCCTTGGAATCAGAGAGTTTAAGTGTCTTACCCATTATGGATTAGAGATAGGACTTGAACTCCAGTCTTATTGATTATGAGGTCTGTTCTTTATTTATAGGCAATCCTGCCTCTTATACTTTATACAGCAGGTAGCAAATATGGAACCCATAGATAGACCAGACAAGATGGGGGAATAGCAGCAAACAATACAATCTAGTTATCACTTACAACTGTTCCACAACTACCTAGAAAACATGCCAGACTGTCTTGATTGGAAAATCAAAGAAAAAAAAGTATGAGTTATTTTCCAATCAAACTTGGTACATGGAGATAGTCACGGAATTCTGTAGACATTATGGATGGGGTTGGGCTAGGAGTATGGTTCAGAGCATTCTAGTTTGCTTACTAAACAAGGTCTTCTGCTGTGGACTTGGACCAGAAGAAATCTCAGGTTTAACAGAAAGGTTGAACGCTCTTCAAGAAGCAGGGACAAATGCAAATTAGCAGCTGTAGCTTGTCCCCCAGATTCTGTGCGTATTGAGGAGAGGGCCTTTTCCTGATGTTAGGACACTCAAGCCACACACTCAGAAGAGGCTGGCGGAAAATTCAATGATTAAATTTTATTTAGATTAATAACAAAGAAATGTCCCTTGACTTCCCACTCTTCAGGAACTTCCAGGGATTCTGAATCCTGAGAGGAAGAGGTTAAGAAACATCATGTTGAAGACAATGAAATTTCTTGGTGTTTCTTCTATGCCTCTCAAGAGTGAAGGTGAGACAAGTGGAAATGTCTGTGTTTAAAGAATGTTTCCATAAATTATTCTGCTTAAAAGACACCTAGGAGTCTACTCAGTCATGAGAACTCAGGCCATTCTGCCATTGTTTTCATTGATTTTTCAGTTACCTTGTCACAGCCAGGCACAAAATAATGCTAATTGGATGAGACTGATCTAGAAACCCCTTGTTAGGAAGCTTGAAAAGGACATGGGAAAATATAAAGGACTTGAAGAAACCCTAAGAGAGAAAGGGAGAAGGAAAACATGAAGCTTATCAGTGGAAACAGTTGATTGGTGCCCCCAACTCCCAGTCAAAAAATCTAAAACATTATTTGTCTTCAAAGATGTGTTGATGCTTCTGCCAGACTTCCCAGGGTCTGTGGAATTGATATTGGGTAATGACTTGCATCACTGGCCCTACTTTCTCTTGGATTAGCCATCCGTGGCCTCATGATGCATAAAATGAGCAATACGCCTTCTGGGTCGGGGGTAGGTTGTCACTTGTGGATCACAGAGACTTTCTCAAACACTCTCTAGCTCTGATTTCAATCTGGCTTGCTCTTACACTCCCTGATATAGTGCTTTGGTAGGACCAGACACTCTTAACTAAACCCAGTGCCTTCTTTCCAACAAACCCCTATTTCACCAAATAGCAAATTCAGTCATCCTTTGTAGACGTCAAAATCATCAGCGATAGACATTTGTTAAACATTCATCTTCTAATAAGGTAGACCATCTGCACCTTTATCGTGAACACATATAATACATGATATACATAGATATACACATATCTTTACACGTATATGTATACACACATGTGGATCATATTATATAAATATATACGTATATACAGATAGTGAAAATAAGCAACTTCATAGGGAAGGTCCCAATAGTGTGTACTGCAGGTGGTGGTGGGATGTGTCTGTGTGTGTATAACCAGGAAAAGATTTTTGCAGAAAATAAGACTTTAGGCGGCAGCAAGGTGGGTCAACAGATATAGAACCAGGTCTAGAAGTGGGGAGGTCCTGGGTTCAAATCTAGCCTCAGACACTTTCTACTTGTGTGATCCTGGGCAATTCATTTAACTCCCACTCCCATTGCCTAGCCCCTTATCACTCTTCTACCTTGAAACCAATACTTAGTATTGATTCTAAAATGGAAGGTAATGGTTTATAAAAAGAAAAGAAAAACAGATTTTATCTGAGCCTTGAAGGATGATAGGGAAATGAGGAAGAAGAGGTGAATAGTGAGAGCATTTTTGATATGGGAGATAGTCTGTGAAAAGGCTTTTGGGAATTGGGAGTTGGAAGGTCCTTAATAGAATGAGCTTATTTGTTCAGTTTCAGTGCCTTGGTTTCCTTATTGGTAAAATAGGGCTAAGAATACTTGTAGCACTTTTGTTATGGGATTATTACGAGGTGCAAATAAAATAACATGCGCAAAGTCTCTTATATGTTAATGCCAATTGTTGTATTATTAGCAATAAATAATAAATGATTATGTATCCAGAATTCCAATGTTTTTAATTCAATTACAAAACACATTTGTTTTTCTTGCTTTCACAATAGTAAATATAGAAGGATAAGAGCAGTCTAACGACTTGTTCTTAAACTATAACTATATGAACTCCATTAGAAAAAGGTGAGGAGAGAATAATGAATGAAGAAGCATTTATTAAATTCTATGTGCTAAGCAGGCAGCTAGGTGGCACAGTGGATAGAGTTTCAAGTCTGAAATCAGGAAGACTCATCTGCCCGAGTCTAAATCTGGCCTTAGACACTGACTAGCTGTGTGACCCTGGGCAAATCACTTAACCCTGTTTGCCTCAGTTTCCTGATCTGCAAAACAAGCTAGAGAAGGCTCAACTGGGGTCCTGAGGAGTCAGACATTATAGAGAAGTGAAAACAATAGCAAATTGTGCAAAAAGTATTATGCTAAGTGCTAGGGAGACAGAAAAGCAGAGACCTTCCCTGATCTCAAGGAGGTCATAGTCTAATGAAGTAGACAACAATTGAAAAGTTTTAAGCAGTAGATCAGATGGAAATTCCCAATGGTCCTTGGGGTATAGCAGCAAAACAGATGATAATGCATCTTCCTTAGTGTTATTTCCATGGATAAAACTTTATTTGTTTCTGATGGTACATGATTTGACAGTGCCAAAGATGTTGGTGATAAGAACCTTCTTTGGTAGCTGGTGCCTAGGGGGTGGGTTTGGGGAGCACTTCAGGACCTGCAGAGTCAGGTGCAAGATTGCATCTCTCCAAGGTTGCTTGTATGAGATAGTTTCAAAGCCAGTAGCTTGGGGGTAGGGGTTACACTTTTATTCACAGTATTTGGGGGTTTATTTACCCATCAATGATAGTTGGTGATGGTGGTCATGAGTTTGATGGGCTTCTGCACAAAGAATGCATCACATCCAGGACTTTTTCAAGTGGTAGTTAGGTAGAACAGTAGATAGAACCTGTAGTCAGGAAGGACTAAGCTCAAATCCAACATTGGACACTTTCTGTGTGACCCTGGGAAAGTCATCTAGCCTCTGTTTGCTTCAGCTTCCTTATCTGTAAAATGGCAACAATAATAATACTGGTATTTGCCTCCCAGGGTTGTTGTGAGGATCATATGATCACATGAGATCACATTTGTAAAATGCTTAGCATAGTGCCCCACTCTTAGGATGTGCTTAATAAATGCTTATTCTCTTCCCTTTGAGGAGCAATGAATTCATTAAGAAAAGTTGACAACTTTTCCTGGAGATAATTTCTATCTGAACCCCATTGAAAAAGATGAGAAGAATGAAATAATAATAGTAAAGATCACCCTCTCAAAGGCCTACCTCATTATCCATGTCATGGGGGGGACTACCCAACACCATTAGAATAGATTTGAATGTTTGGAAGATACCCTGTAATGCTGGTGAAGTGGTCTCTGGCATCACCAGTGTCTGAGTTAACAGCCTGGTCAGTGTGAGACAATGGTTCCCAAGATTAAAAGTCAAGTTCACAAGTATTTATTTTTTAAAAGTTTATTTTTTATTTAATTTAGAATATTTTCCCATGATTACATGAATCATGTTCTTTCCCTCCCCTCCTCCTACTCCCCTTCCATAGCCAAGGAACAATTCCACTTGGTTTTACGTGTGTCACACAAGTATTTATTGAGTGCATTGTTTGTTCAAGCATTATGCCAAAGGCTGAGAATATAAATACAAGCCAAATAGTGAGTGAATTCTTGTCCTCAAGAAGGCTATATTCTAATGAGTTAAGATAACATGTAAAAGGAATCTGGAAAATGGGAGACAGAGGTAAAAGGAATTGAATGAACATGGATGACTTTATCACTTTCTTTAAAATAGAACTTCCAAGAGGAAATAATTGATCAGAGGAAGGGACCACAGGAGTGGATGATCTTCCCAGGTGAAAAAACTACTGAGTCATGATGGAGAAAGAAGTTGGGAGAGTCAGGAGAAGAACCCTGAAATGAGTGGGCAGCATGGGGTTTTAGGCTGTCCAAACACAAAACCATTATGATCTTCTTGTCACAATAGATAGAGGAACAGATATCACTCTTTCTTGTTCTGACATCACAGGAAGGCAAGAAAAGTTGTATCACATAAAAGAAAAAAATACTCTGCCTTCTGGAAATGCTTTACTATGGATAGCACTGAATAATAACTAGAGTAGATTTTGAGTATCCATGAAGTAGCCTGAAGATTTCATGGTCTTTAGCATAGCTATGTTGGAAACAGTTTTAGGAAAGGGCTTCATGTTGTTTAGTCAATGGCATCATCAGACATGAGTCATGGTAAATGTATTGCCATTCTATAAAGCACAATTGTAAGGAATCCTTATATTATCCTTAAGCCTAGAAGAGATGGAGTTTGAGTTGATACTAAGGAATGACCAAGGAGTCCAAGAAATAAAATTTGAAGAACTTGAGATTATTGGAAGTTTTCTTTTAAGAAAAACAAGTCTATCAAATAACAAAACATATAGTAAAGACAATTCCAATATCTTAAAAGATTTTGAAAAGGAGATGGGTATACTTGGATTGGAATTTTTAAAACACTTTTTAAAGTTTGATGGCAAATATCCAAACAGTACACCACTTGCACCAAAACAGAGCAATTCAAAAAAGTCTGGATCTGGTTGTGATCATTATAAATGAACTTATTTCCTCTTCTTTTGTCAGAAAACATAGGAACATTTCAAAAACTGCATGCAATAGCATATTCAGCAGGAACCCTAGGAAGAAAGATGGCACTATCAAGGAATACTCCTTAGGAGAGGTGTCAAGTACCATAATGCCAGATTTCACCAAATTGGTTTAATAAACACCAAAGAAAGCATTAGAAGATGAAATTAACATCAACTATCTAGTACATGTAATAGAAAATGTTATTATTCAAAGTAAACAAGAAAGAATAAAGCAGAAAAAATATCCCCCAAAGCTAACAGTATATGAAGTACCAGAAGGACACAAAGAAAAAGAATAAACACAATATGTATGAAGAACTTTTCTACCTAGACCTTGAGAAAGAAAGACATGAGAGGAGAAAGATAAACTGAAAAAGGATGTGAAAAATTTCACGTTGTCTCTATGGTCATAAGAAGTCCAACACAATAAAAATTCAAGTTGGATCCAATACAAAACAGGAACCTTTGGCACCATTAATACAATGAGTGATATAATGTTTATTTCAAAAGAGGTGACTAGGGATAATTTTTCTGTAAGACTGGAAGGTGATATAGCTAGATAATATTCACAATTATTGGCCCAAACACTTTACAATAGTGTGTGAATTATAAGCAAACCACTTTATTTCTCACACACAAGCCTGATCCTGCCTTTCCTAATAAGAGTGACATATTTAGGACCAAAAAATGAGAACTCATCCAAATATAGTAGTTTTATATAATTTATACAAAATACTCTCTGTGTATTATTGATTATAAAGCATAATAAATTTATTTATTATATTATAATAAAGAATGTGACAAATAATTCTTTAAAACACTAATATATTGTCTTAGTCACAAAAAAGGTGTATCAAAAAGTCCCCAGTACACAGAAGACAATTTATTATCGATTCAGTAATTACTGAGCAGGGTGATAGAAACACTTTTGCATTGCTATTCTGGACCAGAACACATTTAAATCAGTTGGATGGTTCCAGCTTGGGAATAGAAAAAAAGAAACATTAATAAACCATTTAACAAAAGGAGTCTTTTAAAAATTGAACAGAAAGCATATTTGGCAAGGCGTGGTTCAGGGGGATGCAGTTTTTCTTGTCTTTAGAAGTAGATCAGGAAGATATGATGGCCACAAAGCAATGTAAAGTCCATTAAGCTGAGGGGTTCCAATCCTTTTGGGCTTCAAGTCTTTATATGCCTTTGGTAACTGGGAAGCTACTACAATTTGAGCCATAGTTTTTTTTTTTAACTAATTAAGTCCTAAAAATAGTTTAATTGCCATTTCAGAGGGAAAAAACCCCCCAGGTTAGCTTTTGTGGCAGGGAGGGTATTTCTACCACACCTATCCTAATGGATTATTACAAAGCATTTGATCAAATACCACACTCATGGATTTTTTTGTGCATTGTCAAAATATAAAATAGAACCAAGTATAATGAGAATATTATATTTGATGGAAATTCTCTTCTCTATTTAAACCCAATCATATAAGAACAACAATTGATAGAGAACATGGCCATTCTCCAGGAGCAAGGCATGTCTGATTCTGTCTAGCCTTAACCCCAATATTAACTCTTCTAATAGAACTGAGTCATACCAAAACATGATAATTTATTATATATGGATGGCATAAAATTACATGGCTCTATCAAAAGCCAAGTTGTGGAATCTTTATTATCACTTGAACTCAATAATTATACAGATATTAATATATGCCAAGGAAGCAGATAGACAAGTCCATTTGACTTTGAACTTGAAAAGAGAAGTCAAACTGAACCAATGGCCAAAGACAACGCCTACAAATGCCTTGGTCTTCTGTAGGTAAGGTACACTGATCACAGAGCTCATGAGGAGAAAGCATTGACTGAATGTATTAAAAGATTTATAGGCACCCTGAAATCAAAGCTTAATGGGAAATACACATTTACAGCAATTAACCTGTCTGAAGGATTATAAAATAGACAATAAATAATTTGGAATACCCTAACAAAGAAACTGTACAATATTAATGAAATTCTGAACTCACCACCTTAAGGCAGCTATGGAAAGATGAACAGCCCCACGTCAAAAAGAAGGATATATAGAAGTGATAGATGTTGTCAGAGCACATGATAAATTGATTAAAAACTTACGGAAATACTTTTGGAACGAGCACATATCACTTTAATGAGCAATAGGAAAGGATGACAATATACACACACTACTGGAATTGTTGATTGTAACCAAAAGGGGCTAACCTCTGGCTAGAGCCTGTGAAATGGCTAAAATCTAAAAATGGGAGAAAAGACCCTCTGTGGGTAAAATTCACATGAATTCAACCAGCAATAAATACATCAGCAAAGAAATGTCAAACCAATGAATGAGTTATGCAAATTTGTTTATCAAAACATGTCTATGATACATGATGATAATTCAAAACTAGGTCATTGCCATCATACATTCTAGACAGGTTATCCTTAAGGTTCCTGGAATTATTGATCAGTGGAGCTGATGAAAGGGAATGGTTTAAACTGTGTCAACATATCAGCACAGTAGTTAAAAAATTTACAATCTACCCAGTGTTTAGCAACATATGACCTGGTGGTTAGAATTATGCATCAGGAGTTTGTTACCTTTCACAAACTAACTGATGAGAAATTCCCATACTACAAAATACAAACTCCAAATTATCTTTGAAAAGTTAACAAGTAAGCTTAATGAAACCTAGATCATTAGGAGGGGGCAGCTAGGTGGTTCAGTGGATTCAGAGCCAGTCCTATATATGGGAAGTCCTGGGTTCAAATCTGGATTCAGATACTTCCTAGCTGTGTGACTTTGGGCAAGCCACTTAACTCCCATTGCCTTGCCTTTACTACTCTTCTGGTTGGAAGCATTATATAGTACTGATTCTAAGACAGAAGGTAAGGATTAAAAAAAAGAGCTAGATCATTATCTCAACTAGAACTGTTGTTTATAACTACCTAGGCATAACATTGAACTATAAACATTTATTAACCAAGTTTTTGTTAGTCACTGACATTCCAAATATTCAGAAATTCAAAATTATGTGGAGTGAGAAACTTTGAAAATATAGAAATTTAGAAAAAGAAATAAAAATTGTCAGGGGACAGGATAAAGACCCTATCATCCTTTCTGCCATTGGGGTTTTCCCAAAAATTCTTTCAGTGATCTTAGAGAAGATGAATTTATATTCCCATACTTTTATTCCTTTACAAAAAGCAGTTGTTTTCTCCACCTTTCCAATAGTCTTCAGAATTTTTGGCATAAAAGAATGGTAACAGGAGGGTGGCTTTTCCAGGGCTACTTCTATCTGAGCTTGATCAGGCAAGAAAAGAAAAAAATTGAAATAATAATGATGACAATGACTCCATTATCCAATAGAATTGATCCAATTGTGGATACAATGATAGAGGAGAATGTTTCTGTAAGTTAGGTGCTATTAGCCTGAGGATTGGTTGATGGAAATTAGGAAAGTTACTTCCTCTGGGCACCTTTCAAGGACAGTCTCATGTGCTGCTTAAATTAAGCTCACAATTTGTATACCTTTTTTTTTTTTGACTTTTTAAATATTATTTTATTTGGTTATTTACAAACATTATTCATTGGAAACAATGATCATTATCTTTTCTCCTCCCCGCCCCCCTCCTACCACTTCTCCCATAGCCGGTGCACAATTCCACTGCGTTTCACATGTGTTCTTGGTTTGAACCCATTGTTGTTGGTATTTGCACTAGAGTGTTCATTTAGAATCTCTCCTCAGTCATTTCCTCTCAGCCCCTGTAGTCAAGCAGGTACTTTTCATCTGTGTTTTTACTCCCACAGTTTATCCTCTGCTTGTGGATAGTGTTTTTTAGATCCCTGCAGATTGTTCAGGGACATTACACTGCCACTAATGGAGAAGTCCCTTACGTTCGATTATACCACAGCGTATTAGTTTCTGTGTACAATGTTCTCCTGGTTCTGCTCCTTTCGCTCTGCATCACTTCCTGGAGGTTGTTCCAGTCTCCATGGAATTCCTCCACTTTATTATTCCTTTGAGCACAATAGTATTCCATCACCAACAGCTACCACCATTTGTTCAGCCATTCCCCAATTGAAGGGCATCCCCTCATTTTCCAATTTTTGGCCAGTACATACAATTTGTATACCTTAAATAAGAGGTTGGAACTGCTTGTAGTACTATCACAGAAAGTTTTAAGTTTGGAATTCTGAGATGCAGGCTATTTAAAGATTGAGTTGATCATGGAAATTAAGATGTTCAAATGGAGAAATTCTAATGGAGCCAAGGTGAGGAAAAATTAGAGATAAAAACAATTAAAAGACACTAGAACATTACAGAATCTTAGAACTGGAAGTCACTTAGCTATCATAAAAGTCTAAAATATATCTGCATAGGAATCCCCTCTTCTTGAAGAGTAGACAACCTTCGACCCCTTATCCTGGACAGATTCACCTATACATGTCAATTTGCTGAATAGGGATGGTGGTGGGGTGAGCTGTTGATTACTGTTGATTGATCCCATCAGAATTAACTTCAGCTCTCATTTTACTAATAAAACCTGACTTTCCTGAACTTGCTATATTTCACTGATCCCTAATTTCATGACTGGCAAACGGGATATTGCTTCTTCCCTTCTCTGGTCTGCATCACCTCCACTCTAGCTACCTTTTCCCTTCCATCCATTTCTGCTCCCTTCCCCAACCCAAACTTCTATCTCCCCTTAAGTTTTGTCTTCCTCTTTTCAACAGATTATAAATTTCTTCAGGACAGGGGCTGTTGTTTTTACTTATTTTGAATGCCAATTCTTTATTCAGTGCTTGGCACTTTGTAAATACCCAATCAATCATCTATCCATCATCTCTCTATATATATCCACCCATCCATCCATCTATCTATCTATCTATCTATCTATCTATCTATCTATCTATCTATCTATCTATCCATCCATCTATCCATCTATCCATCCATCTATCCATCTATCTATCTATCTATCTATCTATCTATCTATCTATCTATCTATCTATCTATCTATCTAT
Source organism: Monodelphis domestica (assembly GCF_027887165.1). Classification (NCBI taxonomy): domain Eukaryota; kingdom Metazoa; phylum Chordata; class Mammalia; order Didelphimorphia; family Didelphidae; genus Monodelphis; species Monodelphis domestica. The sequence continues at coordinate 37,946,782 of NC_077228.1, read as the reverse complement.
CTATCTTTCTGTTTATCCATCTCTCTCTCCCTCTCTCTATCCATCTATCTATAATCTACTTATCTTTCTAGATATCTTTATATCTCTATCATCTATATATATCTTTCTATCTTGTTATTATCTTTATATTTACCTATCCATCTTTCTAAATTGCATGTTACTCAGCATAAATGTTCTTGGCATTTGCCATCTTGCCTCCCAATTTCTTCTTTTTTTCTAACCTTAAGTCCTTTGGTTCATAATTCCAGTGGTTGAGAGGTATTTCACATCCTCTTTGATCCTATCTTGCAGGGTTGCTGTGAGGATCAAATGTATTAATATTTGTAAAGCACCAAGTCCAGTGCTGACATAGAAAATGCCTGTTTCCTTCCTTCCCACTCTTCTGTGCTTTGCATTTCCCTGGATCATGGATTTAGACCTGGCAGACATCAGACATCATCTTATTCATTAGTTCTAAAACTTTTTGGTCTCAGGTCTATTGTACATTCGAGGACTCACCCAAAGAATGCTTGTTTATGTGGGTTTGTCTATTGGTATTTAAGATTGATATGGATATTAAGAATTAAAACATCTTTGTATTTATGTGAAAATAATACAGATCTCATGGATCCTTCGAATGGGCCTTGGAATCTCACAAACTACATTTTGATAACCTCTGATTTAACACAACCATGTTATTTAATTGTTAATGAAACTAAGGTGAAATAAGGTTAAGTGACTCATTCTAAGAATAATTCTAGGTTTTTAAGAGTCCTGAAAGATAATTTGGATCTCATATTGAAGATAAATAAATGAAGAAATCATTTATAATGAGCAACTCTATGCTAGACATTTTTCTAAGTGCCGAGTACCCAAATGTAAAAGCAAAAGAGTCTCTTCCCTCAAGGAGCTCACTTTCTATTAAGAAAAAAAAAACAGGAAAATGGGGGTTAAGGAAGAGTATTTTGTTTGGGGAAGTCACAGGGAGATGGGTAGAAGAAAGGAGTAGTTGACTGACAATTCTATTTTAGATACAAGGGTAGGGTTCTTTTGATTTAATTGTTCTTTCCAGAGCAATTAAATACTTCTATCTACAAGAGGCAGAAAGAGTGGGAGAGGTGTTCATGCTTTGTAGGATGAGTAATAGGAAGATATCTGGGTGAAGCATGGACACATATTCTCTTATCAACTTAACACCCAAATCACCCCATTGACTCTTCCAAAACTTTTCATCCCTATTCAAACCTCCTATGGGTTCCCCTCCCTCAATCTTCTTACATGAGATACTTGGCTCAGATTTTAAAGAAAAAATGGAGGCCATTTACTGTGAACTCCATCTTTCCCCCTCTCCCTCATCTCATTTCTTTCAGATATTTTCTGTTGCTTTCTTTTGCATTATCTGTATCACACAATGAAATGGCCTTATTCCTTACCACGGCCAACCCTGCTTAAGTGATCTCATTCCATACTATTTTCTCCAGCGATTGGGTCCTCCACTTCCATTTTTCTTTTCTCTTCTTTTTATAAAAACCTGTATCTTCTGTCTAAGACAGAAGAGTGGCAAGGACTAGCCAATCAGGATTGTGACTTGCCCAGGGTCATACACTAGGAAGTGTCTAAGTCAGATTTGAAGCCAAATCCTCTTGACATCAGGCCTGGTGCTCCAATCGCTGTGTCACCTAGCTGCGCCATTTTTATTTATTTTTAGTCTTTCCCTGTCTCCCAACTCCTCTACTGTCTACAAGCATGTCCACATCTTCCCTATTGTGAAAAAACCCCAACTGTTGAATCTTCCATCCCTGCTAAATATCATCCTATATCTCTTTTGACCATTGTAGCTAAACCCCTTGAAAAGGCCATTTACACAAGATCCCTCTACTTTTCTCTCATTCTATTCCTGACCCCTTACAATTCAGCTTCTGACTTTTTTATTCCACTGAAACTGCTCTCTTTAAATTTATCAGTGATATCTTAGTGGTCAAATCCAATAACTTCCCCCCTATCATTCTCCTCAATCTCTGCAGCTGATGCTATTGGTGACCACCTTCTCCTCCTTGATGCTCCCTTTTCTTGAGGTTTTCAGGACACCAGACTCCTCTTATTCTTCCACCACTTAACTGAGTACTCATTCTCAGACTCTTTTGCTTGATCCTCATCCAGATTAGGCCCCCTAACAGAGTTATGTCCTGGGTCCTCTACTTTTCTTCCATCCTACGTCACTTGGTGATTTTATCAGAGTCTATGGATTTAATTAAGGGCTAATAGGTGACACAGTGGATAGAGTGCTAGACCTGGAGACAAGAAGATCTGAGTTCAAATATGACCTCAGACACATACTGGCTGTGTGACCCTGGGCAAGTTACTTAACTTTGTTTGCCTCAATTTCCTCATCTGTCAAATGAACTGGAGAAGGAAATGGTAAACACTCCAGTGTCTTTGCCAAGAAAACCCCACAAAGGGGTCACTAAGAGTCTGAAAATGATTCAGAAAGCCAAAATGATGATTTAATTAATATCTCTATGCTGATGGTTCTCAAATATAGCTATCCTGTCCTAGTCTTCCTCTTGACTTTTAACATCTCCTCTTTAAGTGCCTTTGAGATGTCTTAAACTGGATGTCCAGTAGACATCTTAAATTCAACATGTCTAAAACTGAACTCATTATCTTTTCCTCTAAATCCTCCCCTTGCTTACCTTTCCTATTAGTGTAGAGGGTTATGCTATCCTCTCTATCTCTTAGGTTCAAAACCTAGAAGTCATCATCAACTTCTCACTATTTCTCAATCTGTACCCCCTTCCCCCATTCCCATTCAGTTTCTTGCCCAGGGCTGTCAATTCCTCTTCTGCAACATCTCAAACACTTTTTTTCTCTCTTCTCTGACACTACTGCCATCCAGAGAGGGTAATAACCACTTGGTGGGTCTGTCTTCCTCTCTATCTCCACTCCCATCCATCCTCCATTCAGTGATTTTCCCAAAGGGTAGATCTGATCAGGTCACCTCTTTACTCAATCAATTCCAAAGGCTTTCTATGGCCTCCAGGAGTAAATACATGGTGCGCTGGCTTTCAAAGCCATTTATAACCTACCCTCCTCTTATCTTTCCAGTCTTCTAACTGTACTAGCAGGGGATCAGGAACCAAAGTTTGAAAAGCCTAAGAGAGAGAGGGAACAGATAAAGAGGAACACATTATACATTATTCTTCAACACATCTTCTTCTATCCAGGGACACTGGCCTCTTGGCTATTCCTCAAACAAGACCCTCCATCGCTTGACTCTGGGTATTTTCTCTGCCTGACCCCCATTTCTGGAATGCTCTTCTTCTTCCTCCCTGCCTACTGACTTACCTGGTTTCCTTCAAGTCTCCACTAAAATATTGTCTACAAGAAGGAAGCCTTTCCCAACTCTTCTTAATTCCAGTACCTTCCTCCCTCTAGTTATCCTGTAGATAACTTGTTTGTATATATTCATTTGTTGTTTTCCTCCTTAGGTTATGCATTCCTTGAGGGTGAGGTCTATCTTTTACCCCTTTTCATATACCCAGTGCTTGGCACATAGTAGGTGCTTACCGATCGACAAATATGAGAAAAACCAACCAAACAAGCTCTGGTCACATCTAAGCTACAATTCCCGAAAACAGCTATTAAGAAAGCAAACTGAGCTCAGGAAAATATTGGTTGAACCTTAAGCTCATTAGTAATTAAAATGATCAACCCAATGAAGAATTAACAAGGGAAGAAGGGGGAAGAATTAAAAAGTCGTTGGGGCCACCACCGAGTGTCCCCTTGAACGTGTGTAGACCCCGACCCTTTCTAAATGCCAGCAGCTGCTCTTTGCTGTGCTGTGGAGATTTCTGGGGGAACTTTGCTGAGCTGAATTACTTCGGCCGGGCTTTCAAGCTTGGCAGGCCTCCCATTTTATTTATGATATCAAAGCTGCAACTCTGCTTTTTCCTCAGCGGAAGACATAAAAGAGATTCAGAAGTCATCCAAATCATCTTGTAATTAATGTTACCACGCACGCCCAGGACATTAAAATGTTAACAGTGTTAGAATCGTTCGCTTTGGAATACCGAGTGAGGGCTTTATTAGAGAGAAACGCACCGCACATGTCATCCGCCCTAATTGAGGACATCAGGGTGCCTGCTGCTTGTTCTTATCAGTGGTTCAGTGTTTTTTTTTTTAATTTATTCATTTTCCTTACTGCTAGAATCTGCTCTCATTATTAGTCTGTCTTGTCACTCATTTGCATTTCAAGTACTGGGACTGTGGGGTACCAGCCAGCCGCCTTAGAAGAACACTTCAAGGGGTTACTCTATCAAATAACAGCACAGTAGCGCAGTGAATTTGACATCTGGGTTATCGTATTCCCAGATGCTCCATGGTGTCATTAGCAGGATTAATCTTAGCTTTAATTTCATAATGATTCTTATTCTAATATATGTGAATGAACACAAAGTCTCTTGACTCATTATCACCAATTTACCCAAGATATGTAATCAGACTCTTCCCTCCACCAACATTTATTTTTGCTAATACATCCGAAATTGTAGATTAAGCAAATACAGTTAGTTCCAGCTGAGTGAATGCCTACTGAGGTAGCAATGCAGTATTTATGTTTTAATTAAAGTACATTAACGAGGTGGTTTTTAAACGGGGACTGACCCAGAATGCTTTCACAGGGAACACTCAAGTCGTTGTTCAAGCAGCGTCCAGCTGTAAAATCATTCACGGCAGCATTGCTCGAGACACCATTACCCAGTTCCCGGGCAAATAATTTAAATTCCCTCCTTTAATTATCTTTTTAACCTTTATAAATAGGATGCAGGTACCTAGGCTTGGTTCTAAACAAAAGACTCCCTATGGAACTACAATGGTACTTCCTTACTCGTAAGCACTGCCATAACGAGCCTGATTCTTTTAATTTCTGCTCATGGTTAATGTGTCATCCAACCCCAGCCTGGCGGAAAGGAAAGAGCCCTGAAGTTGGAGTTCCAAGCCCTTGAATCCTGGCCCTGCCACTTATTATCTGTAATATCCCTGAAAGCATTCTGTAAATAAAAGATATTATTATTATTATTATTATTATTATTATTATTATTATTATTATTAGCAAGAGGATTGGTCTGAAAGCCAGGAAGCCAGGGTTCTAGTCTCAGCTTTATGAGGAACTAGTTCTGTGACTTCAGACAAATGACTTCCCTTCTTTTCTTCATTGGCTGCCTCAATGGTAAATGAGGGGGATTGGACTGGATGACCCTGAAGAGTTCTTTCAGTTCTAGTTCCATACTTTGATGTACCAATCCAGCAGGTATTTATTAAGTGCCTGCTGTGTAGGAATGGGGCAGCTAGGTGGCTCAGTGGAGAGAGCACCAGGACTGGAATCAGGAAGACTCATTTTTCAGAATTTAAATCCAGCCTCAGACACTGACCAGCTGTGTGACCCTGGGCAAGTCACTTAACTTGAGCTGGAAAGGAAATGGAGAATCTCTCCAGGATCTTTGCCAAGAACTCCCAAATGGGGTTATGAAAAGTTGGACATGACAGAAATGACTGAACAACAATAACATTTAGGGAATAATCAATACAGAGCAGGTCTTATAGTCAGGGATACCTGGGTTTAAGGTCTGCCTCTGACACATATTCACTTTGTGACCCTGGAAAAAATATAAACACCTCTGCCAGGCATTTCACAGATCCTTTCAAAACCCAACCTACCTTTCCATGACCTATTTTGACTTACTCTGTGGTCTAGCCAAACTGGCCTTCTTTTTACTGTTCCTCAAATGGTCACTCTCTCTCAGCTTTGTGTCCTTCCCAGAGGTTGTCCCCCATCATGCCTGGAGGGCTCTCCCTCTTTACCTAAGAATCCTTCTTTTCCTTCAAGGCTCAGCTTATGCATCACCTTTGACATGAAGTCCTTCTAAATTCTGCCCTTCTTTCCACTGCCTCCTTCTCCAAGTCTCCTGGTATCTAGTTGGTACATATATGTAAACATACATACAAATACATATGTAAAATAGACATGTCAATAAATATGTATAACTTACATATTTGTAAGTTAACATATACTATCTTTTATATGTCTATGTGTATATGTGTTTATGTTGTCTTCCTTGACTAAATAAATTGTAAGCTCCTTGAGGATAGGGACTATTTCACTTAAAAAACAAGGAAACTCTTACCTTCCATCTTAGAATCAATACCAAGCATCAGTTCCAAGACCAAAGAGCTATAAGGGCTAGGCAATTGGAGTTAAGTGACTTGCCCAAGGTCATACAGCTAGGAAGTGTCTGAAGTCAGATTTAAACTCTAGCTCTCTAACCACTCAGCAACATAGTTGCCCTAACTGCTTCTCTTTTGCCTTCATATCCTCAGCCTAGTACAGACCCTAGCCTGTAGCCTGCTTAATAAATCCTTGTTGACTGTGTCTTGGGCAACCCGCTTAAGACTATAAGCTTTCAGAGTAGGTGCTGAGATCTATATTGATGGAGGGAGTTTCCTTGCTGGGAGTTCCCTATCCTAATGAAATTTCAAGCCTTGGCCAATGGAACAAAACAGAAGTGGCAGTCACTGTGGTATGTGTGGGACATACAAAACAAAAAAAATAGTCCTTACCTTAAAGGAGTGTACCTTTCTCTCTAAAAAATGAGTTAACATGATAATTTTAGACTAGAGAGAACAATAGTGACTAGAGAGATCATGAAAAGCTTCCTGCAATAGATGATATGTGAACTGTGACTTCCATCACCTTGGGTTTATCGTCCCTTTTACCCAATGCCAGGCTTAGATTTGTCCATGGGGATTGGATGGGAGGTAAGGTGTGGAGGACCCAGGGAGAGGACCCATTTGGAAGATGCCAAATCCTTCACTCTCGACAGCCCCAACCAACTTTTTCATTTGCCAGATGTTGTAGCCCAGCAGCATCTCCTGGTTTATTACCAATGGATAAAATGTTCAAACATTTAAAGAAATGAAAGTCAGCTTTGCATTTTTAATTAATTAATTAAAAGCACTCTAAATGCCAGCCTGTTAATTGCTCAGCACCTGCAAGCAGACACAGGTTTTTGGGCACTCTTTCTTTGAATATTAAATTTTTTTCCCTTTGCATGTCTTCTGAATGCTTGGAAAGTCTCCCCCGCAAACATATTAGTGAAGAGTAAATATTGAATCTTAGACAAAACTCATGGCTTCATCTTTCACTGTACCCAGAATAGGATTTAAGGAAGATTTAGATTTCCAAGGCTTCTAATTAAGTAGTGATAATCAGGCTTTCTGCTGAGGGTCACTTCCTGGGAGTAATTTGAGTTATTAAAATGCATGTTTTTGTTTGTTCTTCTTTGCGAGCTAAAACTGATCCCTTTTAATATAGCAGCAAATATGCAAATTGGTGTTTCATTATATTGTGCAATTTATGGCAATCTTCTCTAATTTACTGAAAGGTCAGGAGCCTGACCTTGTCATTCAAAAAAAAATTTTCCCCTGGTAAAGCTAAACTAATTATGTGGGTTTCTTAAAAAATGAAACTCTGCAAGTGTGCAGCTCAGGGAAAAAATGTGACAAATTTGCCTGGTGTTGAGCTCTCTTGTTCGCTGAGATGGCCTTCAATTTTGTTGAAATCCTAGTGATGAAGGTCAGGTAAATTTGACTTCTGTTTGGGAATCAGTTGGTTTTAGGATCTGAAGACAAGATGAGGGACTTAAAAAACCCCTCCACAAAACCAACACCCCTCTCTTCCAACACAAAATGTGGACACTTAAATGACAGCCTGCCCTTGGATCCAGCCATACCACTGCTGGGTTTATACCCCAAAGAGATCATAAAGAAAAAGACTTGTACAAGAATATTCATAGCTGCGCTCTTTGTGGGGGCCAAAAATTGGAAAACGAGGGGATGCCCTTCAATTGGGGAATGGCTGAACAAATTGTGGTATATGTTGGTGATGGAATAGTATTGTGCTCAAAGGAATAATAAAGTGGAGGAATTCCATGTGAACTGGAAAGACCTCCAGGAAGTGATGCAGAGCGAAAGGAGCAGAACCAGGAGAACTTTGTACACAGAGACTGATACATTGTGGCACAATCGAATGTAATGAACTTCTCTACTAGCAATAATGCAATGATCTAGGACAATTCTGAGGGACTTATGAGAAAGAACACTATCCACATTCAGAGGAAGAACTGTGGGAATAGAAACACAGAAGGAAAACAACTGTTTGATCACATGGTTCAATGGAGACATGATTGGGGATGTAGACTCTAAACAATCACCCCAGTGCAAACATCAATAATATAGAAATAGGTCTTGATCAATGACACATGTAAAACCCAGTGGAATTTCATGTTGGCTACGGGAGGGGGTAGGAGGATGGGAGGGAAAAATATTCTAGATTAATTAATTAAATAAAAATTTCCAAATTAAAAAGCAAAGCAAAACAAAACAAAATGTGGACGCCAATACTATTCAGCCTGCTGAAAGAACATAGGAGCAGAGATTTTGAACTGAAAGGACTTAAGAGGTCATTTATTCCAACTCCATGTTTTTACTCTTCCTTTTGGCATTTAAAATCCTTCACCATCTGGCTGAACAATTGGGTTCAGCCAACTGGTCCTCTTGCTGTTCCTCATGTACGAGTCTCCATTTTGCACTGCTGTGTCTTTGCATTGGTTGGCCTTCATGTCTGGAATGCATACCTTCTTTATTCCTTTCTCTTAGAATCTCTGCACAAAGGTTATCTTAATCTCCCTAGGGGCTAGTGCCTCCTGGCTTCCAATGATCTTAATACAGAATATACAGTGCAACAAGGTGGCACAGTGGGAACTCTGTGCCTATAGTCAGGAAGACCAGAGTTCAAATGTGACCTCAGAAACTTACTAGTGATGTGACCATGGGCAAGTCATGTAATCTCTGTTTACCTTAATCCACCAAAGAAGGAAATGACAAACCACTCTAGTATCTTTGCCAAGAAAACCCCATGGATACTACGGTCTACACAGAGTCATGAAGAGTTGGACATGACTAAATGACTAGACAACAGTCATAGATATAACAAAATGGATACCCACAGGGAAAGAAAAAGTTTCTTTGTCTTCCCAAAGGTTAGTGTACCAGAAAAAACTCACATAAAAATACTGATACCAGGAAAAACTCCGGTAATCCATTCATGTCCTTTTAAAATCTGAGACTACAGAGTACTGAGTCAATCGACAAATAACTGAAATGGCCACGGGATTTTACAATAAAAACCAGTTAACTATCACTGCCAATGGGCTCAACTTTTCCTCTTCTTTAATTCTGCCCACTATGTACTGCCCCTTGTATATTCATTGTGGCATTTCAATATAACTTAACTGATAGGAAGTAAGGGAATAAATGTTGTTAAGCACCTATTATGTGCTAGCCTCTGTGCTAGGAGTTTTACATTTATAATCTCATTTTATCCTCACAACAACCAGGGAGGTGGGTACTATTATTATCCCCACTTCACAATTGAGGAAACTAAGATGAACAGAAATTAGGTGACTTGTCTAAGATCATACTGCTAAAGGCAGGATTTGAATCCAGGACTTCCTGACTCCAGGCCCAAGGCTCTCGGAGCTACCTAGCTACCAGCCATTCAGAAATCTTTTGTTACAATAACACTGACCAACTAACTGCCTTCTTCCAGTTTTAGCACTACCTCTGGCCATGGTGCTGACAATTAGTATATGGAAAATTATCTTTATTTGGAACGGATAAAAGGGGTTTTTACCATATTAAAAAAAAAAGTTAAAGCCCCAGTAATGTATTCTTGATTCCTAAGACTTAAAGTGTTATCTTTTCAAAATGTCTTTGAATTTACCCAGAAGACTCGATCTTAGAACAGAGGATTGAAGCTCAGACTTGTGAAAATGTCAGGCATTAGTAATGCTGGTTTGTGGAACCAAAAGGACTTTCTTGTAAGCCCAAATTCATATCACATAAGGCTACCTATTGATAAAGCTGATTCTGTCACCATTCAAGTCAGTGTGTTTACTGACTCTCAATACACACCAATTTTTGTTCTTGACTCACAGTTTTTTCTCATGTTATTTCTCCTTCCTGGTATTCCTTCTCTCCCCCTTTCCTGCTATCCAAATCTTTTTGGCTTTTCTTCAAGACATTTACATGACGTCTTCCCAGAATAGTCACCCAAATTGGCATTGAAAATTCTTGATGAATTTTTGGACATTCTTCAGAAAATTTATCATGTTATTGAAGGGCCAGCAAGAAGTGGGTGGAAGAGGTTCTATCTTTTCTCATGTGTGCATCACACTTCACGTCTCTTTGGGATATCTTTGTGTATGGATGTGGAGCAATAGTTTAGGCAAAATGCATTTTCTATTTAAATCTCAAGGTATGATTAGATTAAGGGTAACAAGTGAGATATCATCACATAGTGGTTAGAATATTGGACTTGGAATCAGGACCACTTGGGTTCATAAGGGCCCCAGACTCTAGATTTGTAATATCTTAGCATCTTTATCTGGAAAAAGGAGATAATAATAGCTATAGTACCTTCTTTATAGGGTTGTTGTGAGGAGCATCTGAAGTAATGTATGTAAAGTACTTTGAAAACAAGAAAAGAAATATAAATGCCAACTATGATTAATTACTTTTCTAGCTTCCAAGGCTTTCATTCCATTGGAATAATTTTCAAGAAACCAAGATCATCTCCAAATAATCAAGAGGCATGCCACACTGTTAAGGAATCAATCACAATCCTTTAAGTCAGTTAGTCAATAAATATTTATAAAATATCTACACAATGCCAGGTATTGTGCTAAGAACTAGGTATACAGGCAAGAAAAAGAATAACATTCCTCACCTTCAAGAAGCTTACAGTCACGGGAGAAGACAATACTGACCAAAAGCAATGACCGAAAGACTAAAGTCTAAAGCAAGCTAAAAGGGGTGATGGGAGGGAAAGGAAAGTTATCTGACTTAGTGCCTAGATGAAGTCTTAAGTCATGAAATTAGGTAGGATGTGAAGAAGTGACTTACTTGGGGACTTCCTTTATATAGAGGTTTGGGAAGGAACTCTTCACGCTACCCTTCTTTCAGAGGTCCCAGAGGTACATCATACTTCTTAGATATGAGTACCAAAGCCAATCTGATCTTGAATGATGATGAGATTTCAACAGGCATGATGAAGTACAAAGGAATGCGGTTGGATGGGACCTTTCCCTGCTAGATCACTGAAAGACTTTGCTTGTTTATGAGGACTAATTTGACTGATTCATAGCAATAGTCTTGTCAGTCCTTTACTTTGACTCTTGTTTTGTTCTTGATGGCACTTTGAGCTTCAATGTAATTGATTTTATTTCATTGTAGGCTTGAATGACTCTGGGATCAATTGACTTCTATACACTTACAATGATCACAATATCTCTTACAGTTACTGAAGGGTACTCTTTAAGAGTCAAAACTTTTGCACAAGAACTATAAAATTAAAGATCGAAAAGAGCAATGAGATCCAGAATGTAAAGGATAGAAATGGTGGAATAGCTAAGTCAGTACAGTTTAATTGGGTTCAAGTGAAATGTTCTGAGTTAGCTTACTATCAGTAAAACCACACACGACTATTGTTTTCACAAAAAGAAACATATCAGAATTATTGTTTGTAATCTCACAACACTGAATATGTATATATTCATATATGCAGATAGATAGATGAGAGAAAGGTAGACTGGTCTGATAATTTCATTGTTATAGGGAACCATCAAATAGGAAATTTCCTTTGCTAATGCATATTGACATCTAGTTTTGCACTTATAGTATTAAAGAGTTGCCTGGGACATTGAAAGAGTAAGTGACTTACTCAGGATCACAAAGCCTGTATATGTCAGAAGGAGGACACCTAGATCTTCCTGAATCTGAGACCAGTGCTCTAGCACTAAGGGGCCCAGTAAGAAGGCTGATGAATTGGGATCCTAGAATATCTAAATCCAAACCCTACCTCAGGCACTTGATAGCTATGTGACTGGGCAAAAGTCACGTTACCTCCCTGAGCCTCACTTTCTTCCCCTGTAAAATGGGGATAATAATAATAATAGCACCTCTCTCACAGGGTCCTTATGAGGATCAAATGAAATAACATATGTAGGATGCTTTTCAAGCCTTAAACACCATATAAATGTGAGTTATTATTATTAGCCACTATACCACTAACCACTATTGTAGGAAGATTTTTTAGGCATCTATAATCATTCTGAAAAGAGTGCTGTCCTAATGACTTAAGGGGGTGTGCATGCTTGTGTGCATGTATGCACGTGTGTGTGTGTGTGTGTGTGTGTGTGTGTGTGTGTGTGTGTGTGTTTTGGAAGAGGACAAGTTAATGTGCTAAGACATCACACCTTCAGAGTTTGGTAGGTTTTTAGCTGAGAACAACTCATTGCAGCCAAGCTCTGTGTGTTTCAATCTGAATCATACAGAGAAGAAGGAGGTTCCAAGGCGAAGTAAGGGTTCCCAATTGGAAGGAATTGAACTGAAAGAGGAGCAAGCTGACCTGGCCAGGAGAGAGGTGTTGATTGGCCTATAGCCTCATTACTGCTGGGTTTGAAATTTCCCAGTTCTTTGCCTGCCAGGGAATGTGTCAAAGAAACAAAGGTGGAGGAGATCCAGGCCAAGCAGGGTGCAAAATCTGGAGCTTAACAAATGGACCTAAAGTAACTCCTGATCTCAGAAGACAGTGGTTAGTGATGCTATTTTCTAATCATCCAGACCATGCGGGAAAAGGCTACGTTTCTGAGCCACAGATAAAACACCAATAAACCAACTGGAGTGAACTCCTTAGGATGTCCTTACAGAGAGAAGTGTTGACAGATCCAGAGTGTGGCAACTCCATAAATAAAACAACACCTTTCAACTTCTAATTAAGTTTTAACGTCAAGTGCATGCAGATGTCAATGCTTCTGTTGGGATTAGTGTCAATTTTGCTATTTAGCAATTAGCCCATTTATTTTGGATGATCACAGAGGAGGTTAAATATGGAAACAAATCTCCCCTCCCCAGTTTCCTGTTTCAAACCTTGAGTGCTGAGTCAGCAACTGTTTCTTGAACCCTGGCTGGATGAACTCCCTCTTTGATCCATCTTGAATTCCATACATAAACAGAGTTTTCTGAAGGATGACTTCTTGACTTGGCCCATGAATGGAAGGAAGAGTAGAATGGTGGGTGGGCCAAAACTGGTCCATGCTTTTGATTTTTCTTGGTTCCTAAGGTGGTTTCTTTTGGCTGTTGAATCTTTCCAAGAAATTTTGTCCTTTGGAGACATTTTCCTAGTTTTTTGCTATTGGTAATAATACTTTAGAGAAGCTACCATGAAGGCAGGGGTGGGGGATCGGGGATGGGGTGAGGTAGAGTTAGGAAGTCTGGCCTGGGGTCAAATCTGACCTCTGGCACTAACTGGCTAAGTGATCTGGGCATGGAGCCTCTTCACCTCTCAGTGCTCCAGGTCACTTTCTAAGGTTATACATTGAAAAGAAAGTGCTTTTTTTTATCCATGAGATTTCCACATATGAATGAAAGCATAGATCCAATTAAAAAAATAAACAACCCCCAACTCTACATTCTGGCTCTGGATTTTCCAAAAGTCTTAATGTGTACTTTTAAGCAACAAAAACTTGAAAATGCAGTAAGACTTTTGAGACACCCTGTACAATGTCTTAAAAAGGGTTCTACGCAGGGGGTCCAGTACAATGATCCAGGACTTTTTAAATTGCAAATTGATTTCTTTAGGCTTTTGCTACTAGCTCCCTCCCAGTGTTTGAGAAAATAGAAATTTATAGGTGTGCTTTCCATAGTAAAGCAAAGCACTATATGTGGATGTGAGATGTCACTTGGACCGGCTAAATGTGTCCCATATAAGGTCACTTTTTGTCACCATTGCCCATGACTAGTGGAAGTGTTCTTATAGGACTTGCCTTAGGTTCATGGAATCATGGATATTTAGTTTGAGGTAGCCATCTATGTCAATCAGTACCTCAAAAGGAATGCCTTCCAGAACTAGTTAGGCCAGTGGTCATCCATCTTTGGCTTGATGAGCACCAATGAGGGGACCCTACTGCCCCTTGAGGCAGCCCAATTCACTTTCAGATGGCTTCCACTGTTAGAAATTTTGTTGATTATTTTGTTATTGTTGTTGACATCAAGCCTACCTAGATAATATAACTATACTTGATTGAGAAATGGTATAAAAATGAGGAAGACCTGGGTTCTAGTTCCATCTCTGACACATTCTAGTTGTGTGAATTTGGGCAAGTCACTTGACTTCTCTGTGTTCTAGGCAAGTCTTTAAGACTATGCAATACTAAGACTGTGTTGTCTTGCAATGGTGGAGGATTTCCTTACTCTGGATTTCTCTATGCAAATAAAATTCCAGATCTGGTTCTTGTCTCTTTCCATCCTTAACTTGGCTTGTTCTGACTTCTACTCATCAGTCCAAGTTATTCCCTCTGAGAATAGGACTAATCTTTCTTCTAGTATTTGAATACAACTATCATGCCATGCCCCCCCTTCCCCTACTTGTCTTTTCTTCATAGAAAGCACCCTCAGTTTCCTCATAATGTTATGATTAAATTCTCTGGAGATTGTATTGTAATTTGTAATTATAATTTATAATTATTAAATAATAAAAGGAGGTTCAGAGAAAAAGAAGGCAGTAGTCGTATGTGCCACCTTTCCTTCTGGAGCTGGACTAACCCCCACACACACCTCCTCATTCTTGAAGCAAGTTGTAGCTTCAGATTTAAGATTCAACTTTTTTCCTTTAAAATGCAAATATTGTATTGGGATGCCAAAAAGTCAGGGGTATAAGCTGTGTTAAATTTCCCCAATCAAATCATAAAATATGACAAAGATCTTTATAATATGATTGCCGTGTCTCTGTACAGGTACCAAGTATTTAAGCTAATTTAAAAATATAGAGTATCATGAATGTATTAGAGGTTAGATTGGAGTACCATGTATGCAGTGATTAGTTTGTTCTCTGAATATCTCCCTGGCACTTTTTGAGAGCCAAACTTGCAGTCTCTCAAAATCAGAGGTCTTTCTGACTAGGTGGAACAGTCAGGTGAATAATGAAGAGGTGAGAGACAGCTGAGTGCTCAGATATGTGCTTAGGCATCACTCAGTGTTCTGCCATTGCATGGGGTTTGCATTTATTTTATAGCTTCAGTGAGTACATGCTTTTCTGGCACATAATCATTTTTCAACATACATGTTTCCATAGAACCTAACAATACACATGAAGCCTAAGGAGATAGTCAACAAAACATTGTTACTAAGTGCAGGGTCAGAGGGTAGAATCAACATGACCCAGATATAGGTTGGGGAATTCAGAGCACAGATTTGCCAGAAGTTTTTATGCCTAAAAAGGAGGATCCTATCCAAGTGGGTATATAAGAATCCTTGGGTTTAATTTTGTAAGTGGGATCTCCTGGTAATATTCTGGAGGGAGAGTGGGACATCTGTATTAACCCTGCAAGTATGTTGTTCTCATCTATTTTTTCCTGGGGCTAAGTAAGAATAATAATCATAGCAATTCCAAAAATAAGGGGATATTAATAAGGAAAGTCACTTTGGGGGGGTTTCAGTGGGTGTTTCCATCCTTCCTGGGGGCTGCTTTGCAGTCCCGGGTTTCCACGTATGACTGTGTAAACAGCGTAGTCTTTGATGGCTCCTTGTAGGCACTTAATTGAATCTTTAGTAGAAAGAGCTAGTGATAGGAAGTGGCTAGGGCACCTTATACACTCTATGAATTATATTCCAATACAATTCCACCTCAACCAACTTTGGGCTGTTTTAGCTACTCTGGGACTTCTCTCCTCCCTGAATCTACTGAGGGCTCTTGGGGAAGAGACAGTGCCAAGGAAGCTCCATAGGCTCCATGTATGCCATGTTGTTTCTAATATCTATATTCTTTGCTTTCTTTCCAAACTACCATCCTAAGTGCATTTTAAGGTCTTTATTGAGATAATATTTGGTGAAAAAGACAGAGATTCTGACAGGATGTACTTAAATATATACCTTAACAAATCAACCCATCATTTAATTGTAGCTGTTAATGCAAAGTTTGATGGTAGCACCTCAGTTGGAGGAAGGTCATTTAATCATTTTTGATCATGATGGTGCCTGTGAGATGTCAGCCCTTCTTTACACTTAGAGTTTTATCTGTTGGTGAATTGACTTCAGTGTTTCAGGATTTGGAGGCTGTGGTGTTCACAGAAAAATCTGCATTTCTTAGAACCAGGATTGATTTCTGTTTTCTTGGGCCTCATGCTGTTTTGTGCAGGGCAAATGAGATGAAAGACTCTGGAGTGTCCAAGCCTTCACCAGACATTTAATTGGCTGTGTGACCTTGGGCAAGTGAGTTCACATCTCTGTGCCTCAGCCTCTTCATCCATCAAAAAAGAATGATAATAATTGCCCTGCTCATCTCATTGGGAGTCACTGGGAAGGCTGCACTGCATCATATATTGTAACTGCAATGGTTATAATATGGATTTAAACATAAGGTAGAAGAATACATGTTTCAAGTCTGATAATCAGAGCCAGGCTCTATAGAATAGGCAAATGAGAAAGTTATTGTTTGCCTTAACAAAGGAGAGCCATTATAGACAGTGGAAAGAGGGCTGGATCTGGCAGCAGAGGCTTTAGGTTCAAATCCTGCATTTTTCACTTGTCACCTATGTGACTTTGATAAATCACTTCATGTTTGAGCCTTAGTTTCCTCATCTATAAATGAGGGGGCTAGATTAGATCAGTAATTTCAAAGTGTGATCTAGGGTTCCCTAATATCTTTTAATGGGGTTTATGAGGTCAAAATTATTGATTCTCAATATTCTCAACATGTACTCTGGAAAAAATGAAAATAAAAGATAATAATACTGAGATGTTGTAATTTCTAATATGGTAAATACTGATAGATGGAATCCATATAAACAAAAGCTCTTTTGGGGGGGCATGATAATTTTTAACATTAAAAAAACCACTACCTTCCATCTTAAAATCAGTGCTGTGTATTGGTTTCAAGGTAGAAGAGTGATAAGGGCTAGGTAATGGTGGTTAAGTGACTTGCCCAAGGTTACACAGTCAGGAAGTGTCTGAGGCCACATTTGAACCCAGGACTTACTGCCTCTGGGCCTCACTCCCAATCTACTGAGGCACCTAGTTGTCTCCTAATTTTCAAGATTGTAATGGGGTTTTGAGACTCCACCCCCCAAATTGAGAACCACTGGCCTGGGCAATCTCTGAGGTCTCTTCTATCTCTAAATCTATGATTTTTCTTTAACAAAATCATTCCTCCTCTGGAAGGAAGGGAAGGAGAAAGGGATAGAGGGAGAAAAGAAGGGATAGAGGGAGGAAGGAAAAAAGGGAGGGAAGAAAGAAAGAAAAAGGAATGAAGGCTGTGAGGGAGAGAGGGAGGGAGGAAGAAAAGATGAAAGGTGTGAGGGAAGGGAAGAAGGAAGGAAAGAAAAAAGGAAGGAAGGAAGGAACTAAGGAAAGAAGAAAGGAAGGGAGAGGTAGAGAGAGAAAAAGGAAGAAAGGAAGGAAGGAAGGGAAGAAGAGACAGAGGGAGGGAAAAGGAGGAAGGAAATTATCTTATCTGAAGAGAATTTTCTTAACACAAGAAAGTTCTTTATATTAAAAAAAAACTGGTTGTAGCAGGCCAAGTATCCCCAACCAGTTCTTCGGATCTGATGAGCAAATCTTGTGCTTTCCCCACTATGCCAGAAACTCCTCGCTAAACTTGTTCAGATACTTAAAAGTAAATCAGAATTGGCCACTGTATATTATTGCCTTGCTCATCAGTAGTTGTGTAACCCTGGACAAACCAGTTAGCCTCTCCAAACCTCAGTTTCCTCATCATTAAAATGAGGCAGTGGGGCTGGGTAATCTCTAAGGTCCCTTCTAGCTCTAATTTCTACAATCCTTTGAAAATTTCTTGAACTAATGAGCTCCTGTAAGTCATTTAGAATGGCTAGATCTATGCAGGAATTATTGCCTCTGCTTTAGCAGCATCAAACTGAAGTAAAGTTTGCCCATAAACCAAGAGGGAATCTGGCTCTAATGATATCTCCTTGCTTTACTATGGTGATTTAAAGTTTTCAAAGAAATAAAAAACGTATTTTCTTATTTCAGCTTCGCAACAATCTTGTTCAGTAGACTGAACAAATATGATCATTGCCATATTATAGATGGAGAAACTGAGGTCCAGGGAGAGTAATTGACTTGACCAAAATCACACCACTAGAGCTGCTAAGAGAAATCAACTTTCTAGTTTCCTAGACCAGAGTGCTTTTGCTTGTACTACACTGAGCTGGGATGTAGAACCGGCATTATAAGGAAATCGTGAGTCTCAGTCAGGAGATCTGGATTGCTGATGCTTACCAAGTTTCTACATCTATAAAATGGAGATCATAATATTTGGATAAGAAACTTCACAGGGCTTTTATTGGGAAGGAGCTTTGTGAGCCTTCCAGAGCAATGGAGAGAGGGAATGGTAAAGTCTTAGTTTCCTCAGGATTTGTAAAAGATGGGGTTTGAACATGGTCATTTCAAAGATTTTTTTCCTAGGGGTAGCTCGGTGGCCATACAGTGGATAAAATGCTGGACATAGAGGTAGGAAGAACTAAATTCAAATATGACCTCAGACACTCACTAGCTATGTGGCTCTGACAAGTCACTTAACCATGCTTGCCTCAGTTTTCTCATCTGTAAAATGAGCTGGAGAAGGAAATGGCAAACCACACCAAATATCTTTGCCAAAAAATCTTCCAAAGGGATCATGAAAGGTCAGATATAACTGAAATAACTGAACAATAATATTTTTTTCTTCCAGTTATAAATCCTAAGGGGATGATACTCATTTTCAAGCAGTGATGTAGCATAGTGGAAAGAGTCTTTCAGACCCAAGTTTCAATTCAGCCCCAGACACTAACTGGGCGGCCTCTGGACAAATTGTTTAAGTTCTGCCTGCCTCAGTTTCAACACCTGTAAAATGGGATAATAGCAATTACCTGCCAGAGTTGTTGTGAGACTAAAATGAGGTACTATTTTAAAGGTGCTTTGCAAACTTTAAAGCAGTATATATTCATTTTAGCTATTATTTTCTGGGAGTGGTATTGGTATGAATACTCAAAAGTGAAATTCAGAAGACCTCAGTTTAAATCTCAGTCATAGTACCTCCTTTGGGCAAGTCACTTCTATGCTCTGAGTTTCATTTTCCCTAGGCTATTTCTCACCAGAAATGCTGGTAGCCTATGATCGTAGGAGCACTTTAGTCCTCCTCCCTGTGTCTTGGGGATATTTCTATGGGATTGGAAAGAGAAGATTATTCTAGGGACACCAGAATCTCTAAACAATTTGCCTAAAGGACTTTCCTGTCAAGAATCTACCTTCATTGATGGATAAAAAGTTCTTTAAGGCCTTACTTTGTGCCAGGCAATGTGCTAAGTTTTGGGGATACATATAAAAACATAGAAGATAGCTTCTGCCCTCAAGGATCTTATATTCTATTAGGAGAGCTTATATTCTAATTAATTCTAATTCTAAAGAGCTTATATTTTAATTTATATTCATAAAGGGATGCTTGAAGAGGATTATGGATGAAGGGGCCCTGGTGAAGAAACTGCCTGTTTTTCAGGCTAGAGATAAAACATTTATTTGAAATAACTAGGGGAGTGAACAGATGTGTAGTTTCTGGGGGTGTGGAGAAGGGCAGCTTGGTGATTCCATAGTGCCAAGAGTGCCAGACCATTGAAATCAGGAAGACTCATCTACTTGAGTTCAAACCCTTACTAGCTGCATGACCCTGGGCAAGTCACTTAACCCTTCTTGCCTTAGTTTCACCATCTGTAAAATGAGCCAGAGAAAGAAACGGCCAACCACTTCAGTGTCTTAGTCAAGAAAATCCCAAATGGGGTCATGAAGAGTTGGATGTGACTGAAAAACAACTGAATCAAATATTTGAGGACAGTCTACCCCAAATATAGTAGTTCTGAGGAGTGATTCATTTCCCAGAGTGTATGAACAATGCTTTTATAAAATACCCTAAAATCAGATTCTCTTCACTCCAGGGGGAATCTGGCAGAGGTAGGGGAGAGGAAGAGTATAATGGAGAGTATGCTAGATATGGAGTTAGAGGGGAAGGAACAAGCATTTATTTATTTAAAACTCTTACCTTCTATACTCTACAGTACTGTGTATTAGTACCAAGGCAGAAGGGTAAAGCAATGTAACTCACCCACAGCTACATAGCTAGGAAGTATCTGAAACCAGATTTGGACCCACAACCTCTTGTCTCTAGGCTTGTAAGCCACCTTTCTGCCGTCCCTGGAACAAGTATTGATTAAGCATTTCAGGCACCATCCATCCTAAAACCTTTACAAATATCATCTCATTTGGATTGACTTGGAAGAGCTGGATCTAACCCCCAATTCCAGGACTACCTTTGTGACCTTGGGAAAGTCAGCTAGCCTCTCTCACCTCTGAGGAGCCTTGGTAGCCTTTTAAAAACATTTTTTTAAGTTTTTATTTTTTAATTTTGGAAAGTTTTATTTAGTTAATTAAGAATATTTTTCCATGGTTCCATGATTCATGTTCTTTCCCTCCCATCCTCCCACTCCTCTCCCATAGCCAATGAGCAATTCCACTGGGTTTTACACGTGTCATTGATCAAGACTCATTTCTATATCATTAATATTTGTACTAGCGTCATCATTTAGAAACTACATCTTCAATCCTATCCCCATCGGCCCATGGGATCAAGCAGTTGTTTTTCTTTTGTGTTTCTACTCCCACAGTTCTTCTTTTGGATGTGAATAGCTTCTTTCTCATAAGTCCCTCAGAATTGTCCTGTATCATTGCATTGCTGCTAGTAGAGAAGTTCATTACATTCAATTGTACCTTGGTAACTTTTAAGATCTATCTCAGAAATAAATCTGTAATATTAGGATATGATGACATTAAATCTATGATAATAATAGTAATAGTAATTAATACTTATCAAGCCCATTAAGGTTTGCTAAGTGCTTTATACATTTTATCCTCCTAACAGTCCTATAAGGTAGGTGATGCTATTATGCCTCTCCCTAGTTATTATTTTATAGAAGGGGAAACTGAGGCTAAAAGAGAGATTCCATGACTTGACCTGGGTTACATACACTGCTAGGAAATATCTGAGACAGGCATCACATTCAGGTCTTCCTGATTTCAATACTCTATGGGGACCATAATCTATAGGGACTTAGCTGTCATGATCCTAACTTGGACCCTGGGCTAGTGGTGATAGAGCTGCTGAAAGTTCTAAGTTTCCACTCCTCTTGAGCCATCACCAGTCATCCTGACTTTTGTCTTGCTATTGGACTCACATGACTCTGGAAGAGAGAATGAGGAAGAGGATGACTTTGTGAAACTTTCCTTCACTTAAATCCAATTTATGCTTAAATCAAGACATCGCTCTGGGATGTTATTGGGCTTCTCCAAAAAGACAGGATGAACAACAACCCTGGAGCTGGGATTGAGATGAGAGGTCCCAGGTGAGGCGAGAAACAAGATGGACAAGTTAGAGGAAGCATGCCTGCCCCATTCCTGATGCCTTGAAGCAAAGCCCTGGTTTCCCCATGCTAATAATGTAATAATAGAGCTCTTTTTTCACATGGCCATTCAATTGTCTTTTGTTTTGAGTTGTATTATGAGAGCCATCTTGGACCACCTACTGAAGAAAAAGCAGATTGTTATGAGAATCTAGTGGCCCCAGTCACCTTGGTCTTGAAGGGTCTGTATTCTGCCCCTATCCTCTGGTCAGAATAATGGAAGAAGAGGAAGGAAAAGGAAGAAAACGCAGCCAGGTTAGCCAGAGAAAGTGAAAACTAAAACAAATAGCACCTCTGATCAGCCATTTTTCAATTCAGAAGCTTAACTCAGCTTTCCTGTTGAATCAACATTTCTCTGTCTGCCCTGTCTTGATTTCTTCAAATCAACAACAAATACTTTTGTCTTCTTTGGCTTCCTGGAATTCAGCTCCCAAGTGGCAATGCTACTTGATGGTGGGTATTAGGAAGCAATTTTTATGTAAGCAGAATTCAGTAACAGAAAAATGTTAAAGCATATGTTTTCGACTTCTTTCCCTCTCCAGGAATGGCACCTAATCCATTCATCATAAAACACTCGGAATCAAAGAATAAGATGCAAGAACTGCCTGGCAGAAAGCATGAACTGTCAGAGGGAAGGGAATATGGGGAGGGGGAGGGCAAGGTGGGAGATGTGAAAGGTGCCGGAGGGAGAGAACTCAGGAATGAAAGAAATCAGGACATTAGAAGTGAACAGCTTCAATCATTGCTGGTTATAGAGGTACTGTGATGTCATTGGGCTAAAGCTTGGAATTATGTGAAGGAAAAGTGCTTTTCGACTATGACCTGATAAAAAATCTCCTTTTTACTAACTTTTGAGCTCTTTGGGAAGAGTATAAGCTTTATGGATACACTTATGGGTTAGGGTTTGGGACAGTGGAAAGAACTCTGTATTTGGGGTCAGGGGATTTGGTTTAAAATCCTGACTCTGGATTTACTAGCTATGTAATCTTGAGTAAGTCATGTCAGCTCCCTGGGCCTCTGTGAAATGGAAGAATTGGATTAATTTTCTCTAGGGATCCCTGTAGGTTGAAATCTATGGTTAATTAATCCATCAGTAAACATTAATTAAAGATCTATTATGTGCTAGGTACTGTACTGGGTTCTAGGGATACAAAGATAAAAATGAGACTCCTTTTCTTTATTAAGCTTACATTTTATGAAGGATGACAACATGCAAACCTATCAGCCTCTTCAAATTATTTGGAGGAATCACTAGGAATTGGGAGGGGAAGTGGGGGATCAGGAGTGGCCTTTATTAGAGGAGGTGGTGTTTGAATTGAACTTTGAAGAAAGCTAGAGACTAAGAATTGGAGGGGAGTGTATTCTAAACATAGGGAAGGGAAAGAAGGGAATAAATACATTTATTGTTGTTGTTCCACCATTTCAGCCATGTCCAATACTTTGTGACTCCATTTGGGGTTTTCTTTTCTTTTTTTTTTTTTGGCAAAATAACTCTTTGCATAATTCTTTTTTTTTTTTTAACATTATTTTATTTGGTCATTTCCAAACATTATTCACTGGAAACAAAGATCATTTTCTTTTCCTCCCCCCCCTCCCACCACCCTTCCCTCTCCCATAGCCGACACACAATTCCACTGGTTATCACATGTGTTCCTGTTTCTAACCCATTTCCATGTTGTTGGTATTTGCATTAGAGTGTTCATTTAGAGTCTCTCCTCAGTCATATCCCCTCAACCCCTGTAGTCAAGCAGTTGCTTTTCCTCGTTGTTTTTACTCCCACAGTTTATCCTCTGCTTGTGGATAGTATTTTTTAGATCCCTGCAGATTGTTCAGGGATATTGCATTGACACTAATGGAGAAGTCCATTACATTCGATTGTACCACAGTGTATCAGTCTTTGTGTATAATGATTTCCTAGTTCTGCTCCTTTCACTCTGCATCACTTTCTGGAGGTTGTTCCAGTCTCCATGGAATTCCTCCACTTTATTATTCCTTTTAGCACAATAGTATTCCATCACCAACATATACCACAATTTGTTCAGCCATTCCCCAATTGATGGGCATCCCCTCGTTTTCCAATTTTTGGCCACCACAAAGAGTGCAGCTATGAATATTCTTGTACAAGTCTTTTTCCTTATTATCTCTTTGGGGTACAGACCCAGCAGTGCTATGGCTGGATCAAAGGGCAGACAGTCTTTTATCGCCCTTTGGGCATAGTTCCAAATTGCCCTCCAGAATGGTTGGATCAATTCACAACTCCACCAGCAATGAATTAGTGTCCCTACTTTGCCACATCCCCTCCAGCATTCATTACTTTCCATAGCTGTCATGTTAGCCAATCTGCTAGGTTTGAGGTGATACCTCAGAGTTGTTTTGATTTGCATCTCTCTGATTATAAGAGATGTAGAGCATTTTTTCATGTGCTTATTAATAGTTTTGATTTCTTTGGCTGAGAACTGCCTGTTCATGTCCCTTGCCCATTTATCAATTGGAGAATGGCTTGATTTTTTGTACAATTGATTTAGTTCTTTGTAAATTTGAGTAATTAAACCTTTGTCAGAGGTTTTTATGAAGATTGTTTCCCAATTTGTTGCTTCCCTTCTGATTTTAGTTACATTGGTCTTGTTTGTACAAAAACTTTTTAATTTGATATATTCCAGATTATTTATTTTTCATTTTGTAACTCTTTCTATGTCTTGCTTGGTTTTGAAGTCTTTCCCTTCCCAAAGGTCTGACATGTGTACTATTCTGTGTTCACCTAATTTTCTTATAGTTTTCTTCTTTATGTTCAAGTCATTCACCCATTTTGAATTTATCTTGGTGTAGGGTGTGAGGTGTTGATCTAAACCTAATCTTTCCCACACTGTCCTCCAATTTTCCCAGCAGTTTTTATGAAATAGTGGATTTTTGTCCCAAAAGCTGGGATCTTTGGGTTTGTCATATACTGTCTTGCTGAGGTCACTTATCCCTAGTCTATTCCATTGATCCTCCTTTCTGTCTCTTAGCCAGTACCAGATTGTTTTGGTGACCTCTGCTTTATAATATAGTCTGAGATCTGGGACTGCAAGGCCCCCTTCCTTTGTATTTTTTTCATTATTTCCCTGGATATCCTTGATATTTTGTTCTTCCAAATGAACTTTGTTATGGTTTTTTCTAAATCAGTAAAAATTTTTTGGAAGTTCCATGGGTATGGCACTAAATAGATATATGAGTTTGGGTAGGATGGTCATTTTCATTATATTGGCTCGTCCTACCCATGAGCAGTTAATGTTTTTCCAATTGTTCAAGTCTTGTTTTAGTTGTGTGGAAAGTGTTTTGTAGTTGTGTTCATATAGTTCCTGTGTTTGTCTCGGGAGATAGATTCCTAAGTATTTTATTTTGTCTAAGGTAATTTTGAATGGGATTTCTCTTTCTAGTTCTTGTTGCTGAGCTGTGTTGGAATTATATAGAAATGCTGATGACTTATGTGGGTTTATTTTGTATCCTGCAACTTTGCTAAAGTTGTTGATTATTTCGATTAGTTTTTTGGTTGAATCTCTAGGATTCTTTAAGTAGACCATCATGTCATCTGCAAAGAGTGATAACTTGGTCTCCTCCTTGCCTATTTTGATGCCTTCAATTTCTTTTTCTTCTCTAATTGCTACTGCTAGTGTTTCTAATACAATGTCAAATAATAGAGGTGATAATGGGCATCCTTGTTTCACTCCTGATCTTAATGGGAATGGATTTAGTTTATCCCCATTGCAGATGATATTAGTTGATGGTTTTAGATATATACTGTTTATTATTTTTAGGAACGGCCCTTCTATTCCTATGCTTTCCAGTGTTTTTAATAGGAATGGGTGTTGTATTTTATCAAAGGCTTTTTCTGCATTATTGAAATACTCATGTGATTTTTGTTGGTTTTCTTGTTGATATGGTCAATTATGTGGATGGTTTTCCTGATATTGAACCAGCCCTGCATCCCTGGTATGAATCCTACTTGATCATGGTGAATGATTCTTCTGATCACTTGCTGGAGTCTTTTTGCTAGTATCCTATTTAAGATTTTTGCATCTATATTCAATAAGGAGATTGGTCTATAATTTTCTTTCTCTGTTTTTGGCCTGCCTGGCTTTGGAATTAGTACCATGTTTGTGTCATAAAAGGAGTTTGGTAGAACTCCCTCTTTGCTTATTATGTCAAATAGTTTGTATAGTATTGGAGTTAGCTGTTCTTTGAAGGTTTGATAGAATTCACTGGTGAATCCATCAAGCCCTGGGGATTTTTTCTTAGGAAGTTCTTTGATGGCCTGTTGGATTTCTTTTTCTGATATGGGATTATTTAAGAAATCTATTTCTTCTTCTGTTAGTCTAGGCAATTTATATTTTTGTAAATATTCATCCATATCACCTAGGTTGGTATATTTATTGCCATATAGTTGGGCAAAGTAGTTTTTAATGATTGCCTTAATTTCCTCTTCATTGGAGGTGAGATCCCCCTTTTCATCATTGATGCTGTTAATTTGCCTTTCTTCTTTCCTTTTTTAAAGTAGATTGACCAGTACTTTGTCTATTTTGTCTGTTTTTTCAAAGTACCAGCTTCTAGTCTTGTTTATTAGCTCAATAGTTCTGTCACTTTCGATTTTATTAATTTATCCCTTAATTTTTAGGATCTCTAGTTTGGTTTTCTTCTGGGGGGTTTTAATTTGTTCGTTCTCAAGTTTTTTGATTTGCATTTCCAATTCCTTGATCTCTGTCCTCCCTAATTTGTTAATATATGCACTCAGGGATATGAATTTTCCTCTAAGTACTGCCTTGGCTGCATCCCATAAGGTTTGAAAGGATGTCTCGCCGTTGTCATTTTCTTCAATGAAATTATTAATTGTTTCTATGATTTCTTCTCTAACTAACTGATTTTGGAGTATCATATTATTTAATTTCCAATTAATTTTTGATTTGGCTCTCCATGTACCCTTACCGATCAATATTTTTATTGCCTTGTGATCTGAAAAGGCTGCATTTATTATTTCTGCTTTTCTGCATTTGAGTGCCATGTTTCTGTGACCGAGTGTATGATCTATTTTTGTGAATGTGCCATATGGTGCTGAAAAGAAGGTGTATTCCTTTTTGTCCCTATTTATTTTTCTCCATATGTCTATTAACTCTAATTTTTCTAAGATTTCATTCACTTCTTTTACCTTTTTCTTGTTTATTTTTTGGTTTGATTTTTCTAAATTTGATAGCGGTTGGTTCAAGTTTCCCACTAATATGGTTTTACTGTCTATTTCCTCCTTCAATTCTCCTAGTTTCTCCATTAAAAATTTGGATGCTATACCATTTGGTGCATACATGTTGATTAGTGATATTTCCTCATTGTCTATACTCCCTTTTAACAGAATATATTTACCTTCCCTATCCCTTTTGATCAGGTCTATTTGTGCTTTGGCTTTGTCAGATATCATGATTGCAACTCCTGCCTTCTTTCTATCAGTTGAGGCCCAAAAGGTCTTACTCCAACCTTTAATTCTAACCTTGTGAGTATCAACCCGCCTCATATGTGTTTCTTGAAGACAACAAATGGTAGGGTTTTGGGTTCTAATCCAATCTGCTATTTGTATACGTTTTATGGGTGAGTTCATCCCATTCACATTCAAAGTTATGATTGTCATTTGTGGATTCGCTGGCATTTTGATATCTTCCCCTATTTCTGACCTTTCTTCTTTAGCTATCTCCTTTTGAACCAGTGATTTACTTTAGGTCAGTTCCCCTAGTCCCCTCCCTTGATATGCTTCCCTCTCTAGCCC
Organism: Monodelphis domestica; assembly: GCF_027887165.1. NCBI lineage: Eukaryota > Metazoa > Chordata > Mammalia > Didelphimorphia > Didelphidae > Monodelphis > Monodelphis domestica. Next base: position 37,919,404 of record NC_077228.1, on the reverse strand, counting down.
CTCCTTTTTTATGCTCCCTTCCCCTCCCCCTCTCCTTCCCTCCCTTTTTATACTCCCTCTCCTCCCCCTCCTTAATTTTCCTTTCTTTCTTGCCCTGTTGGATTAGATAGAATTCAGGATCCCACTGGATCTAGATGTTCTTCCCTCTCAGATTTGATTTCACTGAGAGTAAGATTTAAGTAATTCCACTTCACATTCTCTTCCTCTCCTTCTCATATGAGAGTTCTTCCCCTCCCCTTCCCATGTGTATCTTTATATGGGAACGATTATTCTATTAAGTCCCCCCCCTATTTCTTGAAGTAAATCTTAGTATTATCGACGGTTCCCCCCTCCATTTTCCTCAAACTGGAGCTTACCCAAAAGATGGAAACCTTCTGGAAAGAGAAATGGGAGAAAGAGATCAGCAGTCTGACAGATAATACTGCTCAATTGGAAAAAGAGCTCGAGGCATCCAATAGAAGGGCAGACAAAGCTGAAAAGCAAAACCAGTCCCTAACAACCAGAATTAAGCAACTCGAAGAAAGTGAGATCATAAAACAGCAAGAATCAATAAATCAAACCCAAAAAATTAATGAATTAGAAGAAAGCATAAAATATCTCACTGAAAAGGTCACAGAGTTGGAAAACAGAGGAAGAAGAGACAACCTCCAAATTATCGGTCTCCCAGAAAAACCAAAGATAAACCATAAACTCGATGTTATTCTACAGGAGATTATAGAAGAAAATTGCCCACACATTCTGGAGCAAGGGGGCAAAATAGAAATAGAAAGGGTTCATAAAACACCCTCTATACTAAATCCCCAAAAGACAACCCCCAGGAATGTAATTGCGAAATTCAAGAGCTCCCAAGAAAAGGAGAAAATCCTATAAGAAGCCAAGAAGAGGAGCTTCAGATATAGGGGGGCTTCCATAAGGATCACTCATGACTTAGCAGCTAACACACTAAGAGACCGCAAAGCATGGAACACGATATTTAGAAAGGCAAGAGAGCTGGGTCTCCAACCAAGAATCAACTATCCAGCAAAACTGACTATATACTTCCAGGGGAAAGTATGGGCATTCAATAAAATAGAAGATTTCCAAGCATTTGTTAAGAAAAGACCAGAACTTAGTGGCAGTAAGAAGATTTGGTGAAAATGGGGGCAAAGATATACAATTTTGAAGATATTGAGAGATTGATTCTTAGTTATCTAGCTGAAAGAAGGGCAAATGCTAAAGTATTTAAAACATTTTAGATGACGTTACACAAAAAGGGAAACCAAGAGAATATTCTTAACTGCTACTTACTTTCCAACCTCTATGTAATTTTTATATCTATAATCTACACTGCTAGGTGACATAGTGGATAGAGCACTGGGTCTGGAGTCATCTTCCTGAGTTCAAATCCAGCCTCAGATATTTCCTAGCTGTGTGATCCTGGGCAAGTCACTTAGCCCTGTTTGTCTTAGTTTCTTCATTTGTAAAATGAGCATACCATTCCAGGATCATTATCAAGAAAACCCTTAATGGGGTCATGGAAAGACACTACTACTACTACCACCACCACCACCCTCTATTTTGGAAACATCTGTATAGATAGGATGATGATTGGATACATCACAGCAGATGAGGCCATCAAAGGAAAGGACCTAGAAATTAAAAAGGGGAAGTCTTAGGGATCAGTCCTGGGGAGCAGGAAACGAATCAAGCAGAGGTGACTAAGAATGAGGGAGCTGATGAGCAAGAGAATAAGAAAACAGAAGGGATGAAAGAGGAAAAAGTTTTCTTAGGAGAAAGGATAGTTGGACATTTCAAAATCCAAGGACTAAGAACAGGCCTTTAGCTTTTTGTCTTTTAAAAAATTATACTTTTTCCCAGATTACATGTTGATCCAAATTTTTTTAAACCCTCACCTTCCATCTTAGAATTAATACTGGGTATTGGTTCCAATGCAGAAGAGTGGTAAGGATTAGACAATGGAGGTTAAGTGACTTGCCCAGGATCACACAGCTAGGAAGTGTCTGATTCCAGATTTGAACCCAGGACCTCCCGTCTCTGGGCCTGGCTCTCACTCCACTGGGTCACCCAGCTGCCCTCATTGATACAATTTTTAATAATCATCTTCTAATATTTTGAGATCCTTGTTCTCTCCCTTCCTTTTTCCTTAGGGGACAGGTAATATATGTTATACATATGCTATTACATATGTCTATGTCATATTGTAAAAGAAGATACAGATTGCTTATATGAGGAAAAAACTTGGATATAAAGTGAAAAGTGGTAGGTTTTAATCTGTATTCAGTCTAGTGGCTTTTTTGTTATCATTTTGTTATTTATTTTTATACATAACAATATCATATGTAACATGACAACAATATAATACACATGCTTTCTTATAAATGTGTAACATTATTATAAATATGCTTATCCAAGAGAAACAAATTCTCACACTAGCTATGTCCAAAAATCTGTCTCATTTTTTCTCCCTTCCTCTCATCTCTCCCTCCTCCCCCAATTCCCTCTCCCAGAAGGTAGGCAATATGATATGGGTTGTATATAATGATCATATAATACACATTCCCCTGTTTGTCATGTTGTGAAACAAGACACATATTGCTTACCCTAGAGAAAAATTCATGGAGGAAATAAAGTGAAGAATGGTATGTTGCAATCTGCATTCTGTCTGTTCCTTCTATGGTAGTGGATATCATGAGTCCCTTGAGTTGTCTTGGATCTTTGCCTTGTTGATAATAGTTAAGTCATTCACAGTTGATCATCATATATCATTGCTGTTACTGTGTACAACATTCTCCTGGTTTTGTTCCTATCATTTTGAATCACTTTATGTAAATCTTTCTAGGTTGTTTTGGTTTTCATTTATTTATTTATTTTTTGTGATCATCTTGTTTGTCATTTCTCATGGCACAATAGTATTCCATTACAATTACATACCACAACTTGTCCAGTCATTCCCCAATGGATGGACATTCCCTCAGTTTCCAGTTCTTTTGCCACTACTAAAAGACCTGCTTTATTTTATTTTTTAATTATTTTATTTAATTTTTTATTTTATTTTAAAACATATCGTTTCTTTTCCTTTTTCCTGGATCACCTTAGGAAAAAAAAGCTAAAGGTGGTATTACTTTGTCAATAGGTAAACAAAGTTTTATAATTATTTTAGTATAATTCCAGATTGCTCACCAAAACAGTTGAATCAGTTTACAATTCCACCAACAATGTATTCATGCCTCTATTTTCCACATCCCTTTCAATATTGGCCATTGTGCCCTTATCATTGCCTTTTATCATTATATTATACCTAATCTGATAGCTATGAGATGATATCTCAGAGTTGTTTTGATTTGCATTTCTCTGATCAATAATGATGTAGAGCATTTTAAATTATAATATATATATACATATATGTATATATATATATATATATATATATATATAATCTGTACATCTTTTATTTCTTTATCCAAAAACTGTCTGTTCATATATTTTGGCCATTTACCAATTTGAGAATGGCTCATATTTTTATATATTTGTAAACTTTATTTATATATTTTAGAATTGTATTTTATTTATTTTATATATTTATATATATTTTATATATTTATATATAAATTTATATATTTAGAACTGTATCCAAGAAACTGTCTATAACTCCTCCTCAAGTTATTGTTTTCCTTCTAATTTTGACTATATTTGTTTTATTTATTCAAAACCTTTGCAATTTAATGTATTCAAAATTGTCCATTTTCCATTTCACAATGCTTTCTACCTTTTGTTTATTCATAAATTCTTCTCCTATGACATCTTGGTCATCTGCCCCCTCCCCAACTACACACAAGGTTGCTTAGATGTCCTGTCCCTCATCCAGAAGAACCTGTGGTTGTCACAGTGACTGCGGCTGGTGGCAGGAGCCATGCCCGCTCTGCATCCCAAGGTGGAGGGGGCCTTTCTTCCCCACCAAAAACCAACTGAACCAAAAAAAGAATAGCTGACCCCACGACCAGGGATTTCCTTGCCAGGAAAAGGATTCAGGCCAAAGTAAAAATATCGGGCAAATGATTATGTAATACAGCTACTAAAAATAATGCATTGTTGTCTGTCTGTTCCTAGAACTTCATAACCCAGTGATTCTCAAATCTCAGCTGAATGAGATATCAAGGGTGGACAAAGTGATTGATCTTACATAACTGTGCAGGTGAAATTTGAATTTGCATTTGAATGTGGACATCGTTAAATCATCCGATGTGTTATCGTTTTCATCTTTTCCACTATGTAATTATTTCTCTGATCTTGTAATTCTGTTCTTATTTCTTCATGAAAATTTTATATTTCATCCCCAGTCTTGTTTTAAATGAGAAAAGCATTTGCCTATGTTCAGAGCTATTGGAAATGGTTCTGACCATGCCTTTCTTCACCCTATACCCTTAAAAAAACCAATGAGTGCATGCAAAAGCACTTTAAGATTTCCAGAGACAAATCAGGCATTTACTAATCAAGAATATAATTTTTCTTTAAACTACTTTAATAAAATGGTAAAATAACAACAAAATGACTACAGGGATAAAGGTACGACGGGATAAAGTGCTGGGTCTGAAGTCAGGAAGCTTTATCTTTATGAGTTCAAATCTGGCTTCAGACACTTTGCCTATGGGGTTGTGAGTCGGACACAAATGAACAACAAGAGTAGGCTTAGATTTAAGCTTAGATGGTTATCAAATAAAGTGATCTTTTTTTTTTAATCCTAATACCATTAGAATTTTGATTCAGTAGCTATGGGAATTTCTAGTGAAAACTTATTTCTCATAGAAAATTTTCTATGGATAATGGCTTAATTGTGGCCTGGTTTTGGTTTAAACTGTTTTGTGAATAAGATTAATTTACATGAATTTACAGTTTTAAATGATTTTGATTTCTTTTGATGTCATATATTTGTTGTTCAATTGTGTCTGAGATTCCATTTGATTTCTTGGCAAAGACTCTAGAGTGGTTTGCCATTTCCTTTTCTAGCTCATTTTACAGAGGAAGAAACTGAGACAAAAGACTTGCCCAAGGCCACAAAGCTAGAAAGTGTCTTAAGCCAGATTTGGCCCCAGGAAGGTAAGGCTTCCTGACTCCAAGCCCAGCACTTTATCTGCTGTACCACCTAATGGCTCAATTTCCTAAAAAAGGAAGTTTTAAAGTCTTACATAATGCAAGACTACATTCTTGGGAGAATGTCAAACATTTGGTCTTTCACATCCTATACTTTCCCCCATCAATACCATTTTTACTTTTTATTCCAATAAATTAAATGTTTGGAAGGAAAGTATGTATTATGTTAATTTGCTTCCATCCATCTATCAGGGAAATTCCTGTTGTAATATACTTCGAATAGCCATTTGGTTTCTGGGAAACTTGCTTTATAGACCATAATCTTTCTTTTTGAAAAATTTTATTTAATTATTTATTGGCTCCCCCCCCAAATAATTTATTTATTTATTTATTTGTTGGTTACAATACTCACTTTATTTCCCTCCCTCCCCTCCACCTACCCTTCCTGCAGCTGACACGCAATTTCATTGGGTATTACTTGTGTCCTTGATCAGGACCTATTTCCATGTTGTTCTTTACACTAGGATGTTCATTTAGAGTCTACATCCCCAACCATATCCCTTCGACCCATGTATTCAAGCAGTTGTTTTTCTTTGGTGTTTCATAATCTTTTTCTTGAGAATAATGGGAAGACACTTCTACTCTGCATCTCTTTTGTCCTGGTGGTTGTATCCTGATGGCTTGCATCTGGGTGAGACCTTGGGCAAGTCAGCTCCCTTTTCTAGGTCTCAGCTTTCCGGGCAATAATAAAATGAAAGGTCTGGAGTAGAGGACAGCTGTGGTCTCTTCCAACTTTATCCCTAATTCAATGAGTTAGCAGACCTGGCTTCAAGACTTGGTTCTCTCACTTACCTGAGTGGTTCTGGATAAGGTCCTGCCCCTCTCTAGGTCTCAGTTTCTTTATTGGTAAAACAAAAGAGAAAGAATACGTGACCTCTAAGTCTCCTTTCAGCTTGAAACTTAGGTTTTTGTGTCTATGTAATGCAGCTTTATATCATTAGGCAGGCTCTTACATGACTTTTTTTTTTAAGGTAAAATGTTGAGGCAGTGAAATCCTCAGTTAAATAAGATGAATCGGGAGTTATTAACACCAAATTCGCAATACCCTGATTTAACATTCACCAACCATCAAGGCCAACCTTGAGAGAGGTCTTTTATATACAAAGAAACCAAGGTTTCAAACTGGGTGTGAAGGTAAATTCTATTTCAGGGTCCCAGCAACAGCCTGAGCGTTGCTTGTTGAGTCCATTCCCTACTGATATAATGACCAGGGCTACATTGAGTTGGCATGAATTATTCATGGTGGAGAAGATGCTGTTTGTCCAGGAACCAGGTGCTCCTGCTGCCTTCCCACCAGAAGACCCTGCTGCTTCTGAGAAACACGGCTGATGACTCAACTGAGACAAAAGCCTTGTTCTGGGAGAGCCCCATGTACTTAACCCAGATTCCAAAATGGGTTTGGAAATGGATTAGGGGATGATGAGCTTGTTTTAGGGGTGATAGTCTTCCAGAGAGAGAGAGAAGGGAAAATAATCCTTACTAGCTAGTTTAAGAAGTAAAATGCACGCTTCAAATGGCATTGTTTTAACAGCATTTGCTGAGGAAATCCTGTCAAACAAAGGGACTGCCTTCTGGAGACAGCATGAGTCTTCTGGCCGATGGCAACATGGTGGGCTAGGGTGTGAAAATCGTATATGTTATTATTTTCAGGCTGAGTCTTGACTTGTACTCTTGCTTGGCAGGTTCTTTTCTTGCATATGGTAAAAGAGTTGTGATTTCATCAGAGTAGGTACTTCCTTTTTTATACCTTGGAGATATATCTTCATGAGTTGTTGTGCCTCCACCCCAAAATAATCTCTCCAAAACTCTTCGTGGTCAATGCATTGTTGAAAGAGATTCAATAGATCAATGCGTGAAAGTTGCTCCATTTCTCTATACTTTCTGTGTGATCTTAAGCAAGCCATTTAACTCCCATGAGCCCTCAGTTTCCTTATTTGTAAAATGAACAAGTTGGACTTCAAAATCTTTGGGGATTTTTCTAGTTCTAGCTCTAGAATTCTCCGATTCTATGACCACTGAGGAAAATTAAGATCATGCGATATCATTTAATAACCAATATTACTCTAGAACCCATCTTAGTCCCTCTGGAGTTTTGTCAAGCTCTATTTCTCAGTCTAGAACAAAATGAGATCTCTCCCAGTTGGCATTAAAGGCATGGCTGAGGGATGTGATCACTCCTAGTCTGAGGGCATTTGCTCACTAGCCATTTTAAAGTGGGACCCTTGATTTAACAGAAGAATAGGCTTGGCCTGAGTCCCTCTCCAGGGCCAGTTCTCCTGTCTTGCTTTTCCTTGTCAAAGTTAGGGGTATTTGGCCTCCAAGGGCAAGGCTAAAGTGGGGAGTGGGGGTGAGGGTGTGTGAGATCCTCAATGCAATGGTTCTGTTTTTCTAGCCAAGATTAGAAGAGACTATTGAGTCTCATACAATAATTAGCATTCCCTGACAGAAGCAATTGCCAGGGCAACTGGGTGGCAGTAAATGGAGCACTAGGTTTGGATTCAGGAAGACTCACCTTCCTGAGTTCAAATCCAGCCTCAGACTCTTCCTGGCTATGTAACACTAGGCAAGTCACTTAACTTTGTTTGCCTCAGTTTCTTCATATGTAAAATGAGCTGGAGAAGGAAATGGTAAACAGTTCCAGTATCTTTGTGAAGAAAACCCCAAGTGGGATCATAGAGAGTCAGATATGCTTGAAAACAACTGAGCAACAATTGTCATAGAGGGCATGATGTCACATCTGAAGTCTAGTACATTTTCCCCAGGTGTATCTTTCCTACTACTCTACCTCTCTACCCCTCCATTAGGATCTCAATAAATATAGTCTTTTCAGTATCATTGAGCCACTGATCTACTGAAGGAGAACAGTTTGACCCATTTTATTGATAGTTCTAAGCATCACTGTTAATAACTGTTATCTTGCTGACAAACTTACCTCAGGTGGCCTTTGTTGCATTTTTACTCACCACACCATGAGAAGGCCACTTGAACTTCCCTGGGCCTTGGATACTCAGCTCAAAAATGAGAAGGTTGGACTCGATCTCTAAGATCTCTTCCAAGTTCAGTCTATGAGGTTCTTAGATTCTGTAGTGCTCTAGATTGCATCCAGAATAATGCCCTTATTAAATGTACTTAGGATGGTATTCAAACAAGGACACCTGGGCCACCACTGGGCACATGCTTAACTATCAGTGTTTTCCAATGCACCAGAATCTGGCAACTTTTTAAAAATCCTATTTACTTTTATTGAATTATATGTTTTTTTTTAAAAATCTCCTTTTAAAAAATTCAATCTCCCCCATGGGAGTCATTCCCAGAGGAGTCATTCCTTGTAACAAAGAGTAAAAAGAATAAGAGAAAAAATATTGAGTAAAATGAACCAACACAACAAATGACTTGAGATTGTAGGCAATGTTCTAAATATGGAACATCCTACCTCTAAAGAGGAAGGAGGGAGGACATTGTCCCCCCATTTCCTCATGACCAAACTTGGTCATTATGATGACATCATGTTCAATTTCTTTTTTTATTTTCAATTGTTTTTGGCTTTTTATTTTTTAATTTACACTAGTGTAGCCATCACATATAATATTTTCTAAATTTAGGTCACTTACATACAGCTTCAAAAGATAATGTAAAACACTACTAGTCTAGATCATAAGTAATTCAGTAAATCACTTTCCCAAAAGACATTTTTGAGTACCTACAATACACAAGACAAGATGCTAAGTATGCTTTGTATAGGATACAAAGAACTAGAAAACATGAGCCCTGCTGTTAAGGAGCTTACAGTCTCATTGGGGAGATAAGATCATAGCCATAATAAGAGAGTACAAGGAATAGTACAAGGCTTCACATATTCCTTAGGAAGAAATTGGTATTAGAATGTATTGAGAGGCAACAGAATAGTGAATTGAGTGCTGGACTTGATGTCTAGAGGACCTAGAAGGAACTGAATATGTTCAGTTTGGGGAAAAGAAACTGGGTGTGTGGGTATGACTATGAGAATTATATTACACCTGTCTTCATGTCTTTGAAGGGTTGTCATATGGAAAAGAGATTAGATGTGGTCTTGGTTCCAGAGGACAGAACCAAGAATAATGAGCAGAAGTTGAAATGAGTCTGTTTTAGTTTTGATGAAAGGAATAACTCACTAATAATTACAGTTTGTCAAAAGTGGAATTGGCTGCTTTGAGAGGTGATGGTGGTTTTCAAGTAAAGGCCAGGTGACCACTTGTCAAGTGTGTTATAGTAGACCAGTGATGGTGAGCCTTTTAGAAACCACTTGCTGTGCCCTGCCTCCCACTCACAAGTGCCCAGCTCATTCCCCCTCTTCCCTTACCCCACACAGGAGGGAGGAAGTGCTCCCATTGGGCTTCTGGGCAGAAAGGTGGGTGAAGTGAGGACTATCCTCAGCAAGTGTAGAGAAGAGAAGGGGAAGGAAGGGGTCTGAGCATTCTGCTCCCCTCCAGCTCTGCCATCTGTGATCCACCAAGCTTACCTTTTGTGTGCTCCCATTAGGCTGCTGGGCAAAGGGATAGGGGATGTGAAAAAATGTCAGGTGCTGTGAAGAGGGAGAAAAGAACAGCTCTGCCTGAGTTTCTCTGTCTTTCTAAATGAATTCTGGGGGGGGGGGTGCATGCCCAGAGAGAGCTCTCTGCAAACCATCTTTGGAACCTGTGCCATAGGTTCACTGTAACTGTAGTAGACATTCTCTTCTGGCATAGGGTGGACTAGATAGCCATTAAGGTCCCTTTCAACTCAGATTCTGTGATTCTGTGATTTTTTCCTTGGGTATTTCCTAGCTGTGTCACCAAGAGCAAGCTGTTAGCATCTCTGAGTATCAGTTTCTTCACCTGTGAAATAAGAACAATCATATTTGTAGATCCTGTCAGGCTCAGGGCCTTTCTCCCAGGTCTAGGTAGGTTATGTTCCCTTCAGTACCTTGAGTTGGTGGCTGTTTTTCTTCCTCAACTGCCCTGTTGGATCCTTCACCATTCCATTGTTAGGGATTCAACAATTAGTATCCCAGATTCATTTCATTTAACCATGAATGAAGGAAAATTACTCTTCCTCCCTCTCCTGGAGTTGCACACTTGACCCCATCTCCGGCCAAATATTTGACCCAGAGACCAGGACTGTGTTAAGGAAATCATGGCGTGAATTGAGTCACATGGATAGAATGGCAGCTGGAAAAAGGCAGCAGTAGAGTCAAGAGATCACATAACAGAGGTCGGGGTGATCTCCCTGAAATGCCCCCTGAACTTCCCCACTTGGGTGGCATTGGCAGAATAGAAAGCCATAGTTGGGTCCCGAGATGTGACATGTGAGAATTAGTGAGCAGAGAAAAGGTTTGATAAACTTAGGCAAGAGCAGATTTTGTGCTCTTTTCTTCCCTTTTTGTTGCTGACTGGCTCTAATGGTGGCCACAAATTAAATGGGACAATAAAGAATTTTCTATTTCTCTCTTACTTTTCCACCCTTTTCCCCTACTACTTTTGATTAATAAAATTATTAATTTAAGGGCAGTCTCATAATTTTCACTCTTATAGCCACTTGGCATAAATACTTTTGTATAAAGGATATATACTTTAAATAGAGAACCAGAACAAAAATGCAAATATTTCTGCCACATCTCTAGTGCATAATTTGGATAAGATAATAATTCTAGATAAATCTGGGTAAGAAAATACTGAGATGAGACCATAATTTTAAAGTGCTTAGCAGAGTGCCTAACATATAGTAGCACAGTATAAATGTTGTTGTTGTTATCATTATTTTTATAGCTATTAACCCCCACTATGCTACTTTAGTTTCTGAGATGTAGGCTCAACTTAGTTTATTTAGTATACAACATTAATCCCGTCAGGTCCAGGTCCAAAGGTGGCATCTCTGTTGCATGACAACTTGTCTCAATTCCCAATGGCCAAGGAACCCAAGGTTCTTCCTAAAGATCACTCCTTGTTCCTCAAGGCATTAATGATGAGAACAATGCTTGGCCTAGACACTACCTGTCCTTGAGCTTCCAAACTTTCAAAGCTCCCAAATTTGGAGACTTTATGTCCTTTATTGGACACCATGAACAAAATGGCACCAAGACGTTCCAGGCAAAGAGAAAGTATGGAAAGTGAGATGTCTTTTTGAATGCTTCAGCAGCCAATCACAGAATCTCCTCTTCAACAGGAGGCCAGTGAATTAAACCAGTTTCAGAATATCTCCATATTCTCCATAGTCTGTCTTTCCAAGGCACTCAGGTTTTAGGTAATCACAATTTCTCCAAAAACTGGCCTCCCAGGTTCTTCCTGTGGAGAGATAACATTCCAGGTACTATACAAAGGTACCAGACCTCCATAATGGGGCATCTAGGTGGTAAAATGGATAGAGCACTAGCTCTGGACTCAGAAAGACCTGAAATAAAATCTAGCCTCAGACACTTACTAGCTATGTGACCTTGGGCAAGTCACTTAATCTCTGCTTTAGTTTCCTCAAATGGAAAATGGGGATAATAGTAGCACCTCCCTTCAAGGGTGCTTGTGAGGATCAAAAGAGATGATATTTGTAAAATATGGTGCCTGGTACATAGTAGGCACTTAATAAATGTAGATTTTCTTCCCCTCCCCATTACATATGTAAAATACTTTGTAAACCTCACTATGCCAAGGGCAGTGACTATAATTATTCCTCCAGTGAAAGGAGAGTTCTTGCAGGTGGGATGGAGTAGCATAGCTTCAGGAAGGAGGGGGAAACTTGAGTTGTGTTTGGAAGGATTGATAGGCTTCAGATAGGGGAAAAAAGCTTTCTAGTGGGAGAGGAGTACCACCTTTGGGCAAAAAGTTGCCTTATTTTGCTGCCTCAGATTCTCCCAGTCTTCTTGACTCTAAATTGGATAGTTTAGAGGATACATTAACTATTTAAGGCCCAAAGCATCCTGGTTATTTAATGTCAACTTCTGGCTTGTGAAGACACATAGTGAAGGACCTGGGCTTATTTTTATGCTTCTATAGATCCACACATCACGCCAACCTAATTCAAAGGGTAATCAAAAGCATAAACTCTAATTAAGGTTCATTTTCAAACTGCAGATGGAAAATCCAGCTGGCAAAACTAGGCAGCCCACTAGAAAGGGGCCTTTCAACTCCAGATGCCACTCGGCATGGGTTAATAAAGGAAGGATCAGAACAAATAGGAAAGCTATGGTGAGCTAATGTTGGATAAACAGTCTTTCAAATAAGCATTGAAAAACATCTGTACTACAACCTACCCTGGAAAAATCAACACAAAATCTGCCAGTAAAATGCAAACTGGGGATAGGGTTCTTGGTCATAGCTAGTGGCTAGAGAATGGGAGGATATTCAGGAAGCAGGTAACCAAACAATAGTCCAAGCTATTCAGGGGATTCTGGGTAATGAAGAAAAACCATAGGAGTCAGAAGAAAGAGTCAGTCATTAGAGAGGAAAATTAAGAACAGCAGTCAATACTTTTAGAGGGTAGCAATAGGATTGATATTGCAGCTGTTTTAAGTCCAAGCAACCTAAAGTTGACCTTAATGCTAGCCCTGGAGACCTTTATATTGTCTTCCATCCTCCTGATTGATACCAGTTTGCATTGGCTCCAGTGTTCCTTGTATGTGTGGTCTTGCTCTAACTAAAGGCAGCATGGTTTAGTGACTAGCGTGTTGGTCTTGGAGTGAGGAGAGACAAAGCTTCAAATGATATCTCTGACACTAGCTATGTGACCATTGAGGGGAGATAATTCAACCTCTGTAAAATGGAGATGATAATAATAATAATTATAATCCCTACCTCACAGAATTGATGTGGCAATCAGATCAACCACACTGGCCTGATGGAGATTCCCTGGCGTTCAGTTTTGTGCTTCTACATCTTTGCACAGACTTTGCCCTTTTTCTAGTAAGTTCTACTTCATCTGTGCCTCTTAGAAGTCCTAGCCCCTATAAAGGCTCAGTTCAATCATTGTAACCTATGAGGTTTTTCCAAGTTTCCCCCTTCCCCCATTTTTAATGGTTTGCTAATCACTGTTTAGTTTTCTAATAAAATTTGTACGTTTTGATCTTTGAACATGTTTTATCCCTCTAGAATGTAAGACACTTGAGGGCAGGGGCTGCCTCACTTTGGTTTTAGAATTCCTCAATACCTAGAGCATAGTCAATACTTAATAAATATTTGTTGATAGAGTGAAAATGCTTAGCAACTATGAAGTTTCACATCAATCTTTTCTCATCTCTCTATTAACTATCCATTTATCTATCTAATCTCATTTATCATCTATCTCTATCTGTGTCTCTCTATCTCTATCTTTTATCTACTATCTCTATCTATGTCTATCTCTTTTTCTGTCTCTATCTGTCCATTATCTTTCCCCTTCCCTCCCTACCTCTTTCCCTCTTGTTACAATTAGTCAAGAAGCATCGATTAAGTATATACCATGTTCTAGGCACTGTACCAGACACTGGGGTTCCAGACAAAAGTGAATTCCTGACCTCAAGTAGTTTACATTTTATCAGAGGAGACAATATGTAGACTTATCAACGAATGTAAACAAACACATAAAATAAAGATAAGTTTTGCCTATGATATCACTTATCACATGTATATTTAAGTATGTGTTTTGGGGTTTAGGCTTTAAAAGATCACTCTATAGAAAAAAATAAATAATATGGAAATAGGTATCAAGTAATAACAATTGTACACCCAGTGGAATTGCTTGTCAGTTCTGGGAGAGGGGAGGGAAAGAAAATGAATTATGTAAACAGGAAATATATATATATATGTATACATATATATTTTAAAAGGTAAGTTTTGGGTGATGGTGAGAGGGAAAGAAGGCTTGGGGGGGGGGTTAATAAAGTTCCCTGGTAGGATGTGGCATTAGAAATGAATCTTCAAAGAAATCAGCAATTCCAAAGTATAGAGTAGATGAGGGTACCATAATTGTAGGCAGAGGAGATAACCAGTACAAAAGCATGGAGGTGGAAGATGGAGTATTGTATATAAGGAACAGCAAGAAGGGGAATTTGATTGAAGGGCAGAGTACATGAAAGGGAATAACATATAACAGTACAGGAATGATCAGATGGAGTCAGATTGTGCAGCACTTTAAATGCCAAACAAAAGAATTTATATTTGAACCTAAAGGTAATAGGGAGCCAATGGTGTTAACTGAGCAGGAGAGTAACATGGTTAATTCTGAGCTATAGGAAAATCACTTTGGCAGTTATGTGGAGGATTTATTTTGGTGGGAAAAATATGAGACAGGGAAGTCAGTTAGGAGGCTTTAGGACAACTAGTGGCAGGTTTGGGACAAGAATCTATGTTTAATGACCTCTAGGCTAGTTTTCTTTCCAGTCTACCTTATTAACTTTTTGTATAGGCTGAATAACATGAAGTTTTGAAAAGGATTTAGAAAATTTTGAGGTTGTAAGGTTACATGCTAAAGGAAGTTAGGGATATCACAAGTACAAATTCCATCTTTCTGAGGATGTATCCTTGATACTAGTAGGCAGCAGGTACAATGGGAAGAGCCTTTATTCTGGAGTTTAAGGAGTCACTTCAAATACTACCTCTGCTGCTTACTTCCACCAAAACTGTGAGCAAATCACTTACTCTCCCTGAGCCTCAGTTTCCTCATCCATAAAATCGGACGAGGTGTTACTTCCATATGATGGTTCATTTGTAAATGTTATCAAGCATCTTCCTGAAAAAAAATTGTTCTTCCACATACTTTTCAGTTTATTTTGCAATATTAACATTTTCTTCATCCCTTTCTTAAGTCTAGATTTTCAGCAAAATAATAAACTCAAGCCCTGATTTGTAGCTTACCAATTTCCTGAGGTATAAAAGCTCACAATGAAAATTTAACAATTGGCTGTCCCAAGTTGGTCTAAGCACAATTGGGCTTCCAGCTCTAGTACTATGAGCCTATGCCTAGTGGCTAAATTAGGTGATGAGAACATGGTCCAGAGGGAAGTAGTGAAAGCAAGAAATAAATGGCAGGGGCTGCCAGTGAGCCAGGAGCTGGGGAAATTAGTGTGAGAGAAGTTAAGAAGAATCCAGCTTTGAAATCATAAATATTTCTCTTAAGAGGAATCCTTATATTTCAGTCCCTAAGAAAAGCCTGTGACTGACTCAGAGATCACCTATGATACATTAGGCTTTAATTGAGAAGTTATGCTATTATCATGCTGGACTCTCAAGTGGAAATCTTTTCTTTTTGCCCTCTGGTCCTGATTCTAATTGCCTTTCTCATATTAGTCACTAGGTCCCAACTTTACTTGGGTTAACTTTCTGGCTCCTTCACCAGGAGGCAGACGGGCTCACAGCTGGCAGAGACAATTGGCAGAGTGTGCTTTCACTGATCCAGCTTCCTCTCCTGGCCCCACAGGACATGGGGCAGCCAGCTTCCCACTGGTAAAGCTTCAGGAAGCTGATATTCCCATCATCTCACCCGTTGTAATCATTCCATCTAATCTTGCTCTCTCCGTGTTCCTGCCTTTCCATTCTAAGATTCCACAGATCATTACACAAGTTAATTCTCCCCCAGTATGATCACTAGGTCATAGAATTTAAAAAAGCAGAGACTAAAATTAGATTGAGTAGAAATGAAGGGGATAATATAGAAAAAAACTAACTTGATGATTTAGATAAAGAAGAAACAGAGAGATTTCTATCCCACTGCCAGCAAGTGTCAGAGGCAAGATTTGAACTCTAGATTACTATACATCAGGCCCTGTCATCTTATCGCTTTATAGATAGGCTAGAGTTTTTGGGGTAGGAGGGGGGAGAGAAATGGATTATGGTAGAGCAAAGGGATCCTTCTACGCTGAATTTTATTTAATCTATTAAAAGCTTTCTCGTTCTCCTATCTTTGTTAAGGAAAACTCTGAGATCATCCTCATCTTTAGTTCTTCAAAGTTCCCCATCTGGGCCCTCCATTTACTTCAACTACACTTCCTGTGCTTCTATACTCCTCTTCCTCTTCCTCTTCCATTTTTTACTCACAACATGGGAAATAGGTGCCGTTATTATTTCCATTTTGCAGATGATGAAACAAAATCAAATAGAAGGTAAGTGACTTGTTCATGGTCACACAGCTAATAAATGTCTGATGAAGATTTGAACTCAGGTCTTCCATACTGCATGTCTATCATTCTATGCATTGTGCCACTTAGAATCTGAGGCACTTGTGGTTGATGCTACCTTTTCTGAAGATAGAGTCTTTGTAGTTTTCTTGTAAAACAAAACAAAACAAAAGTCAGAGGTGATGGTGCATGAAATGTTTACTCTGAAGGGAGGCTGAGGGTGGTGGATATCTGATCTGTGGTGAAGCTAGAGCTGATCAGTTAGTTGCTCAACCTATTTGACATGAATATGGTGAATTCCTGGAAGCAGGAGCCACTAGGTTTCCTGAGAGGGGTAAACTTTTTTGGGTCAGAACTGGATCAGATCAAAGCTCCTGTGCAAATCAGTAATGGGGACAGACCTATGAATAGATACTAATTTTCTAACCTGGGTTATATAGGGAGACAGTCTCAAAACAACAACAACAATATTCAAAACTTCAGTTCAGTGGCTCTAGTCTAGCTACAATAATAACATCTACTACAACAATAGTAGCAGCAATAGCAACAATAGGTAAGAGTGAGCAACAACTATAGCCTGCAGAAGAACGATCAGGGCAGATCAAATGGGAACCTGATTAAATTCTAGCACTCTGAACCTTCAGAGTCTACACACTGGCTGAGAGTGACTGAGTAAAACAATGGTCTCCTGAAATTCCAACCAAAGCATGGCCACAGGCATGTTGCTCAGACCCAAACCCAGGTCAGGAATTGCAAAGCTCAGATCAGGAAGACAGAAATCAGACTTTGTCCCAGATCTTATCACTTTGGGAGCACTGGAAGCCTGAGCTGCTCTGATATCCTGGAATAATGCAATATTCAATACTCTAGGAAAGCAGCAGTAGGATCAGCCCAGACAATCTTTGCAAAAATGGGCAGAGCCCAGCTCTACATGAAGTCTGAAGTCAGCAAATAGTCTGGAAAGAATGAGAAACAAGAAAAGAATCCTGTCATAAAAAGCTATTATGGTAATAAGAATGATCAAGACAAACCTTGAAGACAAAAAAATAACTTAAAACATTTAAAAGCAAAGACTCAATGAAATACAAAATTTAGTTATCAATTCAACTACAATTCCTAAAATGATGCAATATTAATATTTTTACAAATTGAATTAAGAGCATTATAGGGAAAAATGGAAAAGGAATGAAAAGTAGAAAGTACTGAAAAGAGAATTGACAGCTGATGCATGAATACAAAACTTTAACTAAGCAACAAACTTTAAAAATCAGAATGGATTAAATGGGAGCTAATGACTCCAAGAGAAAACAAGAAATAATAAAATAAACTCAAAAAACTGGAAAAATAAAAGGTAATGTAAGGTTCCTCATAACAAAAACAACTGACCTAAAAAACGGATTGAGGAGAGAGAACATAAGTCATAAGACTACCTAAAATTCATAATTTTTTTAAGAACCTGGAAATCCCTCTTCAAGTATTCATCAAATAAAATTGTTCAGATATATTGGAACTAGAAGGCAAAGAGAAAATAGGGGAAAAAATCTGGTTATTTCCTGAAAGAAATCCCTAAATGAAAACCCTCAGGAATATCATACCCCAAATCCAGAGTTTCAAGGCCAAAGAAAAACAATAGAAGCAACTAGAAAGACAGAATTCAAGCACCAAGGAGCCAAAATAAGTCATATAGTATTTAGTAGCTACTAATAAAAAGGATGGAAGAGCATGGAATACAATAGTCTAGAAGGCAAAAATTAAAGGCTTACAACCAAGAATAAATTACCCTGCAAAACTGAATCTAATTTCACAGCAACTCAGACCTTTTCTTTATCAACACTACAATTGCTATTTCCTCAACCCTTTAATTCTTTCCCATGCCATCATTTATATACTAGATATGCTCTCCTTTCTTCCCAATCTTGACCTCTTGGTGAGTCAGTTCAATTCTATACTGGTCCTTTCTGGTGAGGCCCCTGTCCCCTTATCCTATCAACAATCTTGGCCTTTTATGTCCTGATCTTAGATCACTCTCATCATCTATTATCTGCATTCCAACGTGATGAACAAAGCTAGAGAAAATCAGAACATTTTGTTGATTGCATGCACTACAAATTTATGATACATAAACTTAACTGGGGCCTTGTGATTGCAAGGCAATTCTTTTACACATTTCTAATTAACTGGTTTAAATCACTCTTTCAAACCTTTTATCCTTCCTCTAACCTTTCATGGCTACCCCTCTTTTCACCCATTCAGTTGAAAACCTTTGCCTGGCATTTTGCTGAAAAACTTGAAGCCATGCATCCAGAACTCCTTATCATCACCTCTTCCTCACCTCATACTGCCTAGATGCCTTTTGTCACTATTTCCTCCTTCAGTCCTGTCTCATATAATGAGATGGTCCTTCCCTCTGAGAGGTCAAACCCTTTATATCCACATTATCTCATTCCATCATATATATATATATATATATATATATATATATATATATATATATATTAGCAGCTTGCCCTTTCTATCATTCCTTCTCTTTCACTTATCTCCAGTCTTTTCTTGTCTACTTCTTGCTTCTTAACTGCTTACACACATCCCCATTTTCTCCTCTCCTCAAAAAAGCTTTGCTTGATTTCTCCTCCCTATAAGCTATCCATCTCTCTCCTCTTTTTTGTAGCTAAACTTATTGAGAAGGATTTCTATAATATATACCTCCATTTCATACTCTCTCACTCTTTTCTTACAGTATAGACTGACTTCTGACTTCACTATTAAATTGAATTTTATCTCTGTGAAGTTACTAATGATTTCTTAATTGCCAAATCTAATAGCCTTGTCTCAGGCTTCATCCTTATTGATATTTCTTTAGATTTTGATATTAACAATCACTTCTCCTTGATATTCTTTTCTCTCTAATTTTTCAAAACACTTCTCTTTTTTGGTTCTTCTTCCACCTCTCTGACTGCTTCTTTCTTGTCTCAGTATCCTTTGATGGATCTTCAACAATGTCATATCTGCTAATTGTAGGTGTCCAATAGTCTCTGTCTTGGGTCCTCTTCTTTTATTTTTTCTTCTCTCTACACTATTTCATTTAGTTATCTCATCAGCCTTCATGAATTCAATATGCTGATGGTTTTCAAATCTGCCTAACTAGTTAACATCTCCAGTGACCCATTGGGTATCTGGAACTGGATGTTGTATAGACATCTTAAACTAAACATGTCCATAATTGAACTAATCTTTTCCCCAAACCCCTCTCTCTTTCTAAGATGGGTACCACCATTCTCTCAGTCATACAGTCTGGCAGCCATGGGGTAATCCTTGACTCTTCACTTTCTCTCTCCTCCTCCACATTCCCTGTGTCTCTCCATCACCAACCAATGGGCTGTCAAGGCCTGTTGATTTTACCTTTGCATCATTTCTGAAAGATAAAAAGAATACCCTCATTCCCCATGGTCTAGTTAATGCTAAAATGTACCAGGACAACCCATGGCATGAACAAGGTTTGCTATCATATACAACATAAGTAAATGAGCACTTAGGGAGAGTATTCACTTCAGTAGTCTTAAGGATATGTAGATTTACCTTAATTGGGTGCTTGGATTAGACAGACATTTCATATATAGAACCAAAAGCAGCATAAGGTAGAATGCTGAAGTAGAATGACCCCCTGACTCCCAGGAAGACCTTTGTTCAAATTCAGCTTCCGACATTTACTAGCTATCTGATTATAGGGCAAGTCATCTGTGAATTGAGGATACTAATACACAGAATTTACTTCACAGGGTTTTTATCAGATTCAAATGAAGTAAGTTATGTAAAGAGAATTGCAGATCTTTCTAGTTGATGTAAATGTTATTGTGATATTCACCCTTAAAACTAGAGCACCATGGTTTCCAAATAAGTGCAAAAACAAAGGAATTCTAGAAATCACAGGATTTTAGATCTGGAAAAGTCTTCAGAGGTCACCTAGTACAATACAATGGGCAAATCAGGAAACTAAGCTCCAGAAAAGTGTCCTGGTCAAAGCTGGAATGGAACAGATAGGGTACTCTTACTCATGGTAGATCATTGTTTTATTGAAGCCCAGGTTTTGACAACACATGGACAGTGTGTGTGTCTATGTGTGTGTGTGTGTGTGTGTGCATATGTGCACACAGAGAGAAAATAAAACTCCTCAAACAAAGGAGACCTTTGTAGAATGTAGAGACATCAGTAGAACTGAATCGAGGTATCTGTGGGCCATTTCCCCTGTATGGACACAGTGTCACTGAGGACCTCTGTTCTGAAAGACTTTTAGCAAACAATCTTGGAAGGTATTGCAAGAAATAACCAGGTGTCTCAAAACAGTCCCACCTCAGTAGGGGGCTGCCCAGCAAATCTCATCATCTCTCCAGCGGTAACTTGATAATTGTTGTGAGTCACCGCTGGTTGACACGACACGTTGTCAAACGCAGATGGATGTAAATTTCCCTTTTCCATAGGGTCCATTGAGACCCCCCTCTGCAACTGAGTGTCAATCAAGAGAAAGAAGCCTGAGGAGGCAAACAAGTAACAGCTGAAGGCACTCATGGAATAAGGGCTACATGTATAGGAAGGCTTCAGTGGGACCAGGGAATTTGCATATATATATATACACATACACACAGAGAAATTATTAGCTAGTCCTTGTAAAGCTCTGGGTGTTGATGACAAAGAAGCAAGAAAAGCCTTCATACACATACATATATCCACACACATGTTAATGTTTACACAAACATATTTGCCGTGATTGTATCATTATATATACATGTGTATTATGTCTGTATTTATTCATTTGTATGTATATATATATATATATATATATATATATATATAGAGAGAGAGAGAGAGAGAGAGAGAGAGAGAGAGAGAGAGAGGGCGAGACAGATACATGATAACCAAAAAATTGTGACATTGCCTTTACAAACTTATGATTCAAGCCAAGAATTAGATTAGTTAGCTCAATCAGTTATAGCCATGGAGGTGTCAAGGGTTCTACCCCACAGAGTAGAACTAGGAATAATGAATGGAAGCCTCCAAAAGGCAAATTTAGGCTTGACATAATGGAAAAATTGTTAACAATTAGAGCAATGCAAAAGTGGAGTGGGCTGCTTTGAGTGGTTGGCCATGGGTTCTCCTTCATTGAAGATATTTAGTCAGAGATCAGATGCCTATTTATTGGACATGGTGAAGTGGAAATTCTTATTTGCATACTATTAGACTAGACAACCTCTAAGGCGTTTTCAATTCTGAGATTCTGAAGGATGAGTAGGACATAGAAGAAAAGAAGCAAAAAGCAATAAAATATGATCACTATGAAGCAAAAGCCAATGATCTCAAGGACAAAGTTGCAGAGGCATCTTAAGGATCATAGAACTCCAAGAACATGAGAAATCAAGAAACTTAATCAGTATAGTGCAGTAAATAATACTAGAAAATTTCCCAGATTTTCTGAATAGAGAAAGTGAAGTGCCAATAAAAAGAATACACAGATCTCTTCCAGGAATTAAAAAAAAAGCCCCAAATACTTCAAATTCTAAGATACATTGTTAAATTTAACAATTTCAACGACAAACAAAAAATTCCATCATCAGTGAGAGATTCTTCAAATACAAGGAAAAGAAAGTTGAATAACATAAAACTGTCCTGTACCCTCTAGAAACCACAGAAAGAACAATAGCTTAATATATTACAATAAGCAAAGGGGCTCAAGATCCAACTCAAAATGAATGGATTAAGAAATCCAAGTGAAAGAGTTCATAATGGATAACAAAATTCTACAATCTGTTGTTTGTAAGACATCTAAAAAGCAAAGATATAACCTAGAATCAAAATAAGAGGTTGAAACTAAAATTGCTATGTATCAGGTGACTCCAAAAAACAAGTTTAATTATGCCATTATATGAAGCAAAAACAAAAATTGACAGTGTAAATGTGGGGGTGAAGAGGTGCACCCCTGCCTGGGGTTTGGGAAGGATACCTTCTGCAAGAATGCAAGACTCCAAAACTTAGCTTAAAAATAAAAAGAGAAATTTATTAATTTAGAGAGTAATGTTGAGAATGGCCAGAAGGATGGTACAGGTGCAACAGCAAAATGGAAGAAGGCTGCTCTTTGGGAGGACAGCATGGATGGAAAGGCTTGTCCCCCAGATGACATCAGTTCTGGGGATTGTATACTCTTTACAACAGATGCTGTGTCATGGTGTGGACGTGACTCTAGAGTGGTAAACCCTTAGGCATTGTGGGGCAGTTTGGTCATCTGACTGGGATCTGCCTGGAGAATAGGGAATGATCCTCACAAAAGATTCCTTGGTTTTAGGGAACAGACAGATGTCTGAGATGTAGCGTGATAGAATTGAGGTGTGGCCTGGAGGTGCATCTCTCTGTCCATCTTAAATCTAAAGGAGGATCAAAGGAGGAACAATCATATCAGGGTCCTATTGGGGTCATTATATGTTTTAGGCTAGGAGTCATGAGGATGTAAGGGAGCAAAGGAATTTCCCTGATAATAGTTTGCCTGAGTTTCTGGGGATACAGTGCCCATGTCATAAAGAGGCAAATAAGGAAATTGTATCATACTTGATGTAACCATAGTTAATATGGTTATTATTACCATATTAACCAATATTAATATTAACCCTTTATACTCCTGATGGCATATCATTTAAGTTCACAAAAGAAAAGTGAAATAAATTACAAAAAAGACAAATATAGAAACACAATAATGATGTAGGGATGGTGACGATGGTGGTAGGGGCATTGGCCAGTGGGTGTACAGGCCTGGGAGCTTATTCGATAGCATGACATTTTAATATTCATCACTAATGACTGGCTAATTTAAAAATCATTCCAAATTACAAAAGCAAAAAAAGGGGACATTATAGCATTTTGCATCACATTTATAAAGCTAGCCATGCATTTAGACATGAAGAAATTGTGAATAAATGGAAAAAATTGGAAATGCTAAATATATCTTTTTCAGACTACAATGCAATGAAAATAGTAATCAATTTAGAAAGCACAAACAAAAGACATGGACCTAAATGTTAATCTAATAAAAACAATAAGTAACTAAAGACTAAACTATAGAAATATCTAAGAATTGTGTAAGACAATGATGACATGACAACAAACCACAATATCTGTGAAGAAGGGAAAACATTCCTTAGAGAGAAAAAAATCACATTACTAAAATATATACTAATAAGATTGAAAATACATGATCAATGAATTAAATATACATAAAATTAGAAATACAAAATAGGAAATCTTGGAAATTAGAAGAGAAATAGATAAATTTGAAACCAAAAAAATTATAAAACTGATAAATAAAACTAAAGAGGATTTTTTGAAAAGGTAAGAAAATTGAAGTTTTTAAACAGCCATGCCAAAAAGAAGTGAGAGGAAGATAAACATAATGCAATTTAAAAATAGTAACATAATATTGCAATAAAATTAGAAGAAATTTTAAAAAATTAAAACCACTATTATATGTTAATGAAACTGAGAACCCAAAAGAAATAGATGATGACCTACAGAAATATAAACTACATAAACTAACAGAATGGCAAACAAGGTCTTAAATAATAAAATCTCAGAAAAAGAAATAAAATTAGCTGCAAAACAACTAGGAGAGGCACAATAACAACAAAAAACAAAAACTCTTGTCTCATTGGATTTACAGGAGAATTCTATCTAATATTAAAAGGACAATTAATAGTTGTGTTGCCTATACTTCACAAATTATTCTCTAAAACTGAGAAATTACCTTACCAAACTTCTTATATCAGACAAATAGAGTCCCTTGGGAACCAGCAAAGAACTAATGAAGACAATAGCTTCTGTATGGTCTTAAGAAAACAGTCTAGAAAACAAACTCACAAAAACCAATAGCAGGGGGCAGCCGGATGGCTCAATGGATTGAGAGTCAGGCGTAGAGACAGGAAGTTCTAGGATGAAATTTGTCCTCAGACACTTCCTAGTCATGTGACCCTGGGCAAGTCACTTAAACCCTATTGCCTAGCCCTTACTGCTTTTCTACCTTGGAACCGATATACAATACTGATTCTGAGACAGAAAGTAAAGGGTTTTTTTTTTAAACTAAACAAAATAAATCCAAAAGCATTTCTATATAGTAATAATGAAATCCATGTTATAAAAATTGAAAGGGAAATTTTACTCAAAATAACTACAAAAACAAATGAAATGTTTGTTGAGTCAATTTACTACAAAGCTCTCAATACCAATATAAATTCAATTACCAAATGCTCCTTAAAGAATATCTCAAATTGTTAGAGAAATATTCAGTGCTTGTGGATGGGCCATATCAATATATTAAAAAGGAAAATATTAACAAAGATAATTTATAGATTTGTGATATATACCAATAAAATTACCAAAGGTATATTTTATAGAGCTAAACAAAATTATAGAACTTTTTGGAGAACCAAAAGGTCTAAAATAATGAGAATGATAAAGAAGGTAGGAATGAAGAAGGAATAGCCATTCCATACTTCAAACTATTTTATAAAGTAGCAAGCTTTAAAATTAGTTGGTACTTGTTATACAGAAAAGTACATCAATGTAACAGACAAGGGAAAATCAGAAATAATGGAGCACAATAAACTTGGTATTTGGAAAACTGAAAATATAAATTATCTAAGAAAGAACAACCATTTTTTGGAAAAGAACTGCTGGGGGAAAATGGAAAGAAATTTGGTAAATATTAGACTGAGACCAATATTTTACTCTATGTTCCACTATAAATTGAAAATAGATATGTGACATGAATATTATAGATCATGCCAAAAAATAATTAGAATGGAACCAGACCACACATGTTTTAAAGCAAAGTAAGAAATGAATTCTTAGCCAAAGATAGAGGCAACTTCAAAAGATAAAATAGGTAATTTTGATTATGTGAAATTAAAAAGCTACTGCACAAATTAAGTGTATGTATATGGGATAAAAAGGGAAATATTCAACTGGGGAAAATTCTTATAAACATCTCTGGAAAGGTTTGAATCCAAGATACACAAACACACATACAACTAACAGAAATTTATAAGCTCAGAAGTCATTCCCTGAGAGATAAATAGCCAAAATATATGCATATGCAGTTCTCAAGAAAAAAAGAAAACTATTAACAACCAAATGAAAGATTGCTCCAAATCACTAATAATAAGAGAGATGTAAATCAAGACAATCTTAAGATTTGCATTCACACCCAGCAAATTTCAAAGATGATGAATAAAATGGAAGTGGTCAATAAAGTAGTGTTTATAGTAAGATAGGCACAATGCAATACTTATGGATCCTTCAATTAATACAACCATTCTAGAAAAGATTTTGCTATAATTCAAATGAAATAACCAAAACATGCCTAGAGATTTCACTGCCTGATGCGTACTCTAAGAAGGTAAAAAGCCATACACACCAAATATTTTTAGCAGCATTTTGTGTGTCTTAAAAGCACTGGAAATTCAGTAGATATTCACTGATTGGGAAATGACTGAACAAATTATTATAGATGAATGCAATGAGAGTACATTGTTGTAACAATGCACATGGTAAATATGGTAGAAAACAGAAAGGCTCATATGAATGGATACAAAATAAGGTAAACAGAACTAAGAAAACAGCTGTGGCTACAATAATGTAAATGAAAAGAAAACTACAGTGGCCACAAAAAAGAATGACAACTTAATGTTGGGAAATTACATCACCCAAACTTGGCTCCCCAACAGAGATACGAGTCCTCACTTTAGTAGCACTAAAATTGGAATGGTAAACAAAAGATTATCATGGCCCTGTGCAAAGATGACATGCAAATTCATTGAAGCATTCCATAAATTAAAAAAAAAGAGAGAGAGAATGAGAAGACAATTTCCTCAACCTCTTTTGAGAGGGATGGCCCATGAGTGTGGAGAACATCGCATATAACATCAGATTTTTTCAATGAGTTTATAGATCTTGCAAAGTTCTTCCCCCTTCCTCTTCATGAAAATCTTTGCTTCAAAGGAATGATCCCTGGCAAAATGATTGAGGAAATAAAGGTCATGTGAAAACAAAAGATAATGCAATCTATTAAAGTAAGAATATATGTTGTTTATGTTAAGAAAGAAGGGGATGACTTGCAACAGAAAAGAAGCTGATAAAATATCTTACTGCCACTGTGAAGCATTTGAGTCAATAATTAAGGATTTTATTTAGATCTACCACTTTCCTGCATTGATGGGAAGCTAGAATTCTATTATTTCCTTTGATGTAACAGTTTTATGGTTCAATATATTAGCAGAAGGCAAACTTTCTGTTTCATGTTTTATCCACCTCAAACTTTCAGAGTAATGCTCTTCCTTTGACCATAAAAACAACCAGAAAATGTTCACATCCGCTTTCTTTGAGCATTTATTTATTCAGGCAATAAACATTTATTAAGCACCAACTCTGTTGTTCAAAGAACAGCACTGTACTATATTGATTCAGTTCAGTCAATGGGTGAGTGGGAGGATGGAGTGACCCTCAATAGTAATAGGGAAGCTAGGAAGTGGGAGGGTTTCAGGAAAAAGACAATGAAGTTCGTTTTGGACATGTTCAGTTTAGAATATTTATGGGACATTCAGTTCAAGATGTCCAATAGAGACTGGAGGTCAGCAGAGAGGTTAGAGCTGGATAAGTAGATTTGGCAATCATCAGCATAGAGTTGATCATTGATTCCACTGGAGCTAATGAGATTCCCAAGCGAAATAGAATAGAAGAAGAGAAATGGCCCCAGGACAGAACTCTGTGGGACACACATGATTAGTGACTATGACCTGGACAAAGTTCGAACAAAGGAGATTAAGGACTAGTAGCTGATAAGGTAGTGACACAAAACCCCAAAGAGAAAAGACAATTTAGGAAAAAAAGGGTGATAGTGCTGAAGGCCACAGAGAGGTCTAGGAAGATGAAGATTAAGAAAAAGTCATTAGATTTGGAAATTAAGAGGTCATTCGTAACTTTGGAGAATGGAATTTTAATTCAATGAAGTCAGAAGCCAGACTGTAAAGAGAAAGGAAATTGAGGCACCTGTTGTAGATAGCCTTCTCAAGGAAGTTAGTCATAAAAGGGAGGAGAGACGTGGGACAATAGCATGTGGGGAAGGATGAAACAAGTCAGGATTTTTTGAGGATAAGAGAGAGACAGACATGCTTGTAGCTACTGGGGATGAGAGAGGAGACAATTTGCTGGAGAAGATTGGATGGAAGGGGTTTGCCCATGAATATATATATATATGTATATAAGTATATATAAGGCTTTGTGTTGGCAAGGAGAAGGGTCACTTTTTCAAGTGAAACAATGATGAAAGAGATCGTGGCAGAAGATATCTGGGAGATGTGAGTTGGGAGAGAGAAGAGGAAGATCTCAGTCTATGGACTCTATGAATTATAAGACAAGGTTGTCAGCTCAGAGGGTAGGAGAAGAGAATTATGGGAGGTTTAAGAAAGGATGAGAAGGTTTGGAAAAATTGCTATAGTGAGTGGGATAGTGAGCCAATTAGGGAGGAATAAAAGGATTACCTTGATTTGGTGAGGCCTCAGTTCAAATTGCACAAATTTGTAGTGCATCTAGTCAACACAGTTTTAGAATTTTCTTCAGTTTTATTTGGAAATATGTGAATAAGAACAAAGGCAGTGAATGGCAAGAAAAACCAGGATGGAGGATTGGAAGGGCATAATAGGCAATAGGATAAAGAATTCTAGGGGCAGCTAGGTAGCACAATGGTTCAAATCTAGCCTCAAACACTCACTAGATGTATGACCCTGGACAAGTCATTTAACCCTGATGGTCTCACTTTCCTCATTTACAAAATGAGCTGGAGAAGGAAATGTTAAACCACTCCAAGATATTTGCCAAGAAAATCCCAAATTAAGTTATGAATAGTCAGACAGGACTAAAAAAAGAGTGAGCAACAAGAAGGGTTTCAAGAGAACAGAACAGTATAGAATTGAACTAGTTCATCAAGGAAGAAGGAGGAGAGTTTGGTTAATTCAGAGTTGATGGGCTAGGAAAGAACTGAGAGGACAAGGAAATAGAGATCATGGTGAGGCTGAAGAACAAGGTTTGGGGTTGCAAAGGAGAGAGTGGAATAACATCATTTTGGAGTTGATAAACATGGCACTGGAACATTTGGGGGAGATGGCAAGATCAAGAGTGTGACTACTTCTATGTGGAGCTGAGGGGGGGTGGGGAAGTAGGTCATGGGAATGAGCAAATTAAGGAAATGGGAAATAAATCTATTTGAGGGAGTATGACTATTTAAATGAAATCCCCTAGTATGAAGGTAGGATGTGGAGAGGAAAGAAAGACTGTGAGGCACTGAACTCATTGAGAAAAAATGGGGAAGAGTTCAAACTTTCATAGACATCAAATAATATAGTTCCCCCCACCCTTTTCCTTTTTATTATTTTTAGTCCTTTGACTTCTGATTTAAAATTGATACTAAGTATTAGTTCCAAGAGAGAAGAGCAGTAAGGGTTAGGCAATGGGGGTTAAATGATCTGCCCAGGGTCATACTGTATAAATGGAGATTTTGAACCCTAGACTTCAATCCCCAGAAGTCCTTGGCATTTCCCAGAATTCCCTATAATCTCTCCTGAGTCTCCATGTTGGCAGTAACGCCTCCCAAGCTCTCTTCCTTTGTAATGATGTAGCAAGTATAGTGAGTGGTAAGCTAAGTGCAGGGATTTTAAATGGGCTAATCAGTCATGGGCATGTGGTTTTTATTTTGTATCTTCTTTATTCCTTGATTTCTAAAAGTCCTTAATAAACCTAATAAAATATAATATTTTTATTATTAGAGATACAATTTAATTTTTACAACACAGCTAAGCAGTGTGTGAGATCAGATTTGAACCCAGGATTTCCTCCATCTCCAGGCCAAGTGCTCTATCCATTGGGCAACCTAACTGCCTCTAATACCATAGTTCTGATTGAGTAGTAGATGTGGATTAATTGAACCTCAAAGGAGGTGATGTGACTGAGTGATGAAAGTAGAGGGAGAGCCTGGGAATTGTGGGGACCAAAGAATATTCCAAGTCCCTCACCTTGATCAGTAAGGTTGAGGAATGAATAAAAGTGAAACCATTGCTAGAAAGGGTGGCCAGGGAGCCTGTGCTATCAAGAGCCAAGTTTCAGTGAGTCAGAAGATGAAAGGAAGGGGAAGATAATAGATTTAAGATGAAAGCAAGTTTCTTTCCAATGAAGACAGCACTTCAGAGAGCACAGTGGAAGGGGTGGGGAGTTTTAAAGTACAACCCTGGGGGTGCTGAGTTGAGGGGGATAGGAATGAGGGAGTGGGCAATGGGGGATGGAGATTTGGGTTTGAATAATGCCAGCTGGGGGTTAGTAACCCACACAAATGTGTTAATCATTGACAAATGAGTTCAGATGACTTATTAACATCACTAGGGTATCAGGTTTAATATAAAGTCCTATATGGAAGTTAGGCAGCTCAGGCATGTGAGGATCATGAAATAGCATTTCTCACCTGTCTTTCTGTCAGTCTCTCTCTGTGTCTGTCTCTCTTTTGCCTCCCCTTCCCACAAGGGGCCTGGTATCCCATGGAATGGCATCTCTCTCCTTAATTTCTATTTAATAATAATAAAGTATACAACAGTTTCCGGTTGTTTTCAAATTGTTCTAGTTGCATTTACTTCATGTATAACCTTAACTTTTGGCTTTCACTGTCGTTGCTTAGTTACAGCATCAATTAGCTGGTCAACTAGTCAACTAACTCTTCCTATGCGCCAGGATCTGTGCTAATCATTGGAATACAAAGAAAGGCAAAAAGCTATCCCTGCCTTCAAGGAACTCATATTCTAGTGGGAGATAGATGAACACATCTAAGTACATCTGAGCTATGTAAATGAAAGGTAAGACATTTGTAGTGAGGGTAGCAGGGAGAGAAGGATTCTGGAAACAGATTTAAGTTGTCTCAAAGAAAACCAAGGAGTCTAAGATGAGGGGATGAGGAAGGAGAACATTCCAGACATAGACAATGCATGAAAAGAGCTGGAGTTGGGAATGCCTTGTGTGAGAAATGTTCAGAAGGCCAGCATCACTGGATTGTAAAGCACCGAGGGGAGTAATGATGATTAACACAGTTCTTGGCACATAGAGGAGTAAAGTGTAAGAGGACTAGAAATATAGAAAGAGAGTTTGTAAGAGGCTTTAAATGGAAAAGAGAGGATTTTTTATTTGATCCTGGAGGTAATAGGGAGTCACTGTAGTTTACCAAGTAAGAGTATGACTTAACTTTAGGGAGATTATTTTAGCAGCTGAAGAAAAAAAGGATGAGTGGAAAGGGAAATTAAGGCAAGAAGATCAACCATAAGGCTATTGAAATAGTTCAGGCTTGAAATGATGAAAGCTTACTACATCAGAGTAATGAACACCTGTGGGAGTGCAGAGAAAAGAATTCATGCAGGGGACATTTTTTATTTTATTTACTTAAAAATTTTAAAAAAATTTCCCCATGGTTACATGATTCATTTTCTAATGAATCTCCTCTTTCCTTCACCCTCCCTGAGCCAACAATTAATTCTACTGGGTTATACATGTGTTACCACTTGATACCTATTTCATTTTTGTAACAGAGCAATTTTTAAAAACTAAAACCCCAAGTCATGTACCCATACAAACAAGTGATAAATCATATGTTTTTTTCTTCCATGTTTCTATTCCTACAATTCTTTCTCTAGATGTGGATAGCTTTTTTCTTATATGTCCCCTAGGATTGTCCTGGATCATCTCATTGCTACTAGTAACAAATTTGATTACAGTTGATCATTCCACAGTGTTTCAGTCTCTGTGTACAATGTTCTCTTGGTTCTGCTCACTTCACTCTGCATCAGTTAATGGAAGTCTTTCCAGTTCATATGGAAATCAAGAAGTTCATCCTTCCTTACAGCACAATAGTATTCCATCACAAACAGATAATGCAATTTGTTCAGCCATTCCCCAATTGAAGGGCATCCCCTCATTTTCCAATTTTTTTTTTTGCCACAATAAAGAGCGCAGCTATGAATATTCTTGTACAAGTCTTTTCCCTTATTATCTCTTTGGGGCACAAACCCAGCAATGTTATGGCTAAATCAAAGGGCAGATAGTCTTTTAGTGCCCTTTGGGCATAGTTCCAAATTGCCCTCCAGAATGGTTGGATCAATTCACAACTCCATCAGCAATGCATTAATGTCCCAATTTTGTCACATCATCTCCAACATTTATTACTTTCCTTTACTGTCATATTGGCTAGATGTGAGGTGGTACCTCAGAGTTGTTTCGATTTGTATTTCTCTCGTCAGGAGGGATTTAAAACATTTTTTCATATAATTATTGGTGGTTTTGATTTATTTATCTAAAAACTGTCTACTCATATCCAGGGGACATTTTAAAGGGAAAAATAAAAGCCAAAAAAAATACAAAATAATCCCCCCAAACTTGGCACCAGAATGGCTATTTGGGATTTGTGAGACTGAGGAGTTGAGTTGGACACCTGGGTGACATACCTGAGTGACTGAAAGGATGGTGGTGCCTTCAACAGTAAAAAAGAAATGAGGAGAGTTTGGAGGTAAAGGTAATTAGTTATGTTTTGGTCATAATGAGAGTAGCTTGTCTATGGTATGTCTAATTTGTCATGTTCCAAAGACAGTTGGTGATATTGAGGTCAGGAGAGAAATTAAAGATGGATAAATAGAAATGAGAATCATTTGATTAGAAGTAATAATTGAATACATAATCGCAATCTCCAGGCAACATAGTTTAGAGTGGTGGTGTCAAGTTCAAATAGAAACTGATCCTTGAAGATGTCATTTTGACTTAGAAAAACACAAAGTAACATTAGTTTTGTTTTATTTTATTATTTTGTTAAACATTTCACTATTACATTACTTCTGAGTGCCTTTGATTCTCTTGGTTTAGAGGGAAAAGAGAAGACCAGGGACAGATCCTTGCAGTATGCCCATGGT
Organism: Monodelphis domestica; assembly: GCF_027887165.1. Lineage (NCBI taxonomy): Eukaryota > Metazoa > Chordata > Mammalia > Didelphimorphia > Didelphidae > Monodelphis > Monodelphis domestica. Next base: position 37,887,142 of record NC_077228.1, on the reverse strand, counting down.
TAATGGCAGTGATCTAGAGGAAGATTGACTGAAGAAGACAGGACTGGTCAGACAGATAGGTGTAGAATTAGGAAAAAGCAGTTGTCAAAAATCTAAAAAAGAAGAGAGTAACCAGGAGAAGAGCTATAGGCAGTATCAAAGACTATATAGAGAGATAAAAAATATACGAGGATTGAGAAAAAGCCATTATGTTTAGAAATTAGGAGATCAATGACAACTTTGGAGAAGGCAATTTCAGTTGAATAATGGGAACTAACTAACTGAGAAGGGAAGGGAATAGGACGTGAGATAGAAACAATTGCATCAAGTAGGGTTTTACTTATGGGTATGTTTTAGGCAGCGAGGGCAACCCTTTGATAGAAATAAATTAGTGAGAATATGATTGGGAGGGCAATTTGCTGGAGAAGACAGGAGGGGAATAGCATTGCTTTTATATGTTTGCCTTGACAAGAAGAAGGGTTCTTTGTCATGTGAATCAGGGTTGAAGTATGAGATAGAGGGGTGAGGCCCTTGAGTAATGTGAGATGAAGAGGAAAAAAGAGGGAATTCTTGATAAGTAATCTCAATTTTCAGGGTGAATGAAATATGAGGCACAGTTGATAGTTTTGTCCTTATATGTAAAATGGATAGTTTTAGAAAGGTTAAAAAGGTTTTGAAAAGCTGATGTGGTAGGTGGGATAGTGAATTGATTAGGGAGGGATAAAATGATGATCTTGCTGCAATAAGGGACCAGTTGAAATGATGTATCAAGAATTTCTGTTATTCTTTTATCAGATTCCATTAGGTATTTTCATTATTTTTAATTGTGTGATAACAGTGTTCAAGGATTCTATTGCATATATATTTTTTAATTTTTTTAAAACCCTACCTTCCATATTGGAGTCAATACTGTGTATTGGCTCCAAGGCAGAAGAGTGGTAAGGGCTAGGCAATGGGGGTTGAGTGACTTGCCCAAGGTCACACAGCTGGGAAGTGTCTGAGGCCAAATTTGAAGCTAGGACCTCCCATCTCTAGGTCTGGCTCTCAATCCAGCTGCCCCTTGCATATTTTGACCAAATGTTGATGTCATTTTAAAATATAATATCTTTTAGTAGGTTTTTAATAAGTTTCTCTTGCTTCTTTGACCTGTTTTAGGAGTATTCCTTGATTGCTTCACTTTTTTTCCCTATGATTCTTGCCATGGTAATTAATGGCCCCAGCATAGTACTATTGTGTCCAGGTCCTTTCAAATAAAGAAATCTCCTTGTTCATGATGTCAGCAGCAGATTAAACTACTGAAGAATACTTTGTTTTGGCCTAGTTAGTTTTTTGGTGGTATTCATGCCATCAAAACTATATAAGGTCTAATGGAAATTCTAGTCTAAGTAGATCCTTTTCAAATTTATTCAAAATTTCAAAATTATTGGAGGCATTTGTGCTATTTATTGCCTTTTGTTTGTTTCATCATCATGAAGCATTTTAGGAATTTGTATGATTTTTCAGCTTTTTCCTCATGTAAATGTAAGTATCTTCCCAAATTCTATTATTCTTTCATAGAATCTGGGCTTTGAAATGATGCTATTGCTTACGTTTGCCCTGAATCAATCTGTAATAGGCTGTATAATGAGAAACTAAGGATACTGTTGATGAAAAGCAGCATGAAAACCATTCCTCTAACTAGCAAGAGCTGCTTCCAATTTTGTTATGTAAGACTAATGCTTAATGAAAGTATTCATGTCTCCAATCCCTTCTCTATGCATTAGTTTGCCCACTTAAGCAGTTAGTACTATTTGCCCTGAAGCTTCTCCAGTGGCTGGAGTATTTATGTTTCTGTTTTTTTTCTCCCAGCTTCTTTTTCCTTCACATAATTTGTGGTTGTTCAGTTATTTTAGTCATGCCAACCCTTTATTTTGTATTTATTTATGATTAATTATTTATTTTTCATTTACATATAGAAACAAATGTTTTCTGACATTTTAGAATTCATATAACCCATCCACCAGGTGAATAGTCTAATATAGATTATATCAATACTTTCATGCAATACATATTTCCATGTTACTCATGTCCTGATAGAAGACGCAGATCACACATACAATAAAAATATCATGAAGGAAATGAAGTGGAAGATGGCATGTTTTGATCTGCACTCAGATTCCAACAGTTCCTTCTTTGATTGTAATTAGCATTTTTCAACATGAGTCCTTTGTAGTTATCTTGGAAATTTGCTTGCTGATAATGGCTTAGTGTTCATATTTGATCATCAGATAATATTTCTGATACTGGATATATTGTTCTCCTGGTTCTGTTCATTTCACTTTGCATCAGTTCATATAAGTCTTTCATATAAGTCTGAACTCATCCTATTCATCATTCCTTATGGTGCAATAGTATTCGATCACAAGTGATGGACAACCCCACAGTTTCTAATTCTTTGCCACAACAAAAAGAGCTACTAAAATATTTTGGTAGAGGCAGGTCCTTTTCTCTTAGCTCTGATCTCTTTGGGATACAGATCAAATAATGGTATTGCTGAGTCAAAGGCTATTCATAGTTTTATAGCCCTTTGGGTCTGGTTCTATTGCTCTCTGGAATGGTTGTATCAGTTCACAATTCCACCAACAGTGTATTAGTGTCACAATTATCCCGCATCTTCTCCAACATTTATAATTTTCCTTTTCAGTCATGTTAGCCAGTCTGATAGTGTGAAGTGGTATCTCAGAGTTGTTTTAATTTGCATTTTCTAATCAACAGTGATTGGGAGCATTTCTTCATATGACTATGGATAGTTTTAATTTCTTCCTCTGAGAACTGCCTGTTCATATCCTTTGACCATTTTCCAATTAGATAATTCTTATAAATTTGGTTAAGTTCTCTATATATTTGATAAATGAAGCTTTTATCAGAGATAATTGCTATAAAAATTTCCCCAAAATTTGTTTCCCCTCTAATCTTGGTTGCATTAGTTTTGTTTGTATAAAACCTTTTAAACTGAATATAACCAAAATAATTCATTTCACTTTTCATAGTATCTATGTCTTATTAGCTCATAAATTCTTCCTTTGTCCGTGAGTCTGACAAGTAAACTGGTCCATGTTTCCCCAATTTGTTTATGTTTCTTCCTAAATAAAATATCCATTTTGACTTTATCCTGGCATATGGTATAAGATGTTGGTCTATGCTTTGCCTGATTCTGATCCTATTTGATGTCTTCTTGGCAAAGACACAGGAGTAGTTCATCATTTCCTTCTCCAGCTCATTTTATATATGAAGAAATTGAAGCAAATAAGTTAAGTGACTTGTCCAGGATTACCCAGCTAGAAAATCTGAGGCCAGATTTGAATTCTCACAGAGGACTCTTCCTGATTCCAGCCCTATACCACCTCATGGTCCCCTTCATGTAGTACCAGAACGCAAAAGAGTACTGCTGATTTTGCTATGTTCCATGTCAAAATGATTATCACAATGACTTTGAGTAAGCTGGGCCGCAATTCTAGGCCATCTTCTCTATTTCAGTGACTCTGTATAGGTTATATCCAAGTGTCCAGGATGTGAGCTAGTCAATGGGGTCACCAGGATCCCATTTTCCAATATTTCAGAGTCTCTTCCAGGCCCTGACTGCTCCGAGAATGGTCTCAGGACCCCAGAATTCATTTGACTGGCATTGACCCACTTTACTCTACCAAAATCCTTTCCATCGGCATGGGTGAGATCTTGGACTTTGGAAAGTTATTACCATAATAATTACTGTTATTACTGAATTATTAGTAGAGAGGATATTTGGCAGAGTGGATAGAAAACTTGTTTTGGAGTATAGAAGATCGGAGTGCAAGGGTCATCTCTCATATAATCTTTGCTGTATGATCTTGGGTGACCCACTTAATTTTTTGCTGCTCTATTCAACTCTCTGACTATAAGTTATAAAGGAGGTGTCAACCTGCATTATTATAGGGAATTTTCTTTTCTGGGAAGCCCCTAAACCAATGAAATCTCATGTCTAGTCCCTCTCCCTGCTGACACCAAAAATACATTTTTAGGTTTGCAGGCACTTTTCGTATAGCATCTAATGTGATTCCCCTACCTGACCTGTGAGGCAGGTACTAAGGGTCTCACTCTCCATGTCCAGGCACCTGTTCCTAAATGTTCCAAGAAGGGGAGCAGTGGCAAAGTTTAAGCTTGTCATGTTGTTTCCCAATTCTGGAATGTCCCAGAAAACTCAGCAATAGGAGAAAAGTGACTATGGGACATTCTCAGTCTGGACTCTATGGATATTATCTTCTCCTCCTGTGGTATATCTGCTGCCATGCTTGTTATCTGGCTCATGCCTCCCATTAACAGAATCCCAGGTGGAAAGCCGTTCCCCTACATTAGATTGTAATGCTCTTGTTAATGATAAATTGATGAAGAGCTGCTTTTTTAGATTAGGTGAGTGGTCCTTTGATAATGGGATTGGAATCAGGCCAGGGGTTTCATTCTATTTTGCCTGGAGAGTGAGAACTACCTAAAATTTCCCTTTTCTTGCATGCTATGAGAAAGTTATGCATTCAAAGTAATCCAGCTTTTCATTTTAACTGAACAATCCAAACTTCATAGATATGGCTAGTAGGTTTTTTTGGTTTAAATTTTTTTTCCCTTTGATATTTTCTCTTGAGCAATGATAACTTGAAGTAGCCTGAAGGGTGTCATTAAAAAGTCACTGTGTACAAGAAATCCCAGTGGTAAGTCAATATACCAGTTAATTTCCTTTTGTACTTCCCTGATTCCAGCTTGCTCCATAACAAATTCCTATCCAAGTCTGGATCCAAGATCATCTCTGGCGCATTGTCTTAAAAGCAGCAAGGAGAATCCAACAAATTTAAGCACTTCAGAACTGAGATAAGATTTGGGAAGTTTCTATTCCTATTTGAGACCTCAAGGGTTATCCTGATCTTATTTTGGAGAAGATGAATAACTCTAGCTTTGCCCCATAATCATGATACTATTAGAAATCATTTTATTATGAGAATAATTTGTTATGAACAAACATATTAGGACACATTCAACTTAAAACTTGTTCATGGATAGGATGTATCAACTTCCACCCCTATGGTTCTACTCACCATCTTTGTAACTTTTCAGAGCAGGGCCTCTTTTTGGCCACTTGAGGGAATGGATTTAAGTCTGTTCTTGTATTTGAATCCCCAGAGCTTATCATAGTAGTTGCCACATATTAAGCTTTAAAAATGTTTTATTTTCACTCACTCACCACCACTTTTAGTTATTAGATAACCCTTTTTAAAGAAAAAAAAAACCAAATCCTTACCTTCAGTTGTAGAATTGATACTAGATATTGGTTCCAAGACAGAAGAATGGTAAGGGCTGGGAAATTAGAGTTAAGTGATTTGCCCAGGGTCACATAGCTAGGAAGCTTCTGAGATCTTATTGAATCTAGAACCTCCCATCTCTAGGCCCGGGTCTCTATCCAGTGAGCCAGCTCATTGCTTCCAATCACAAGATTATTTTATCAGTTTTTGTCTTTGTTTCTTCTGAGGAAGAAGGAATCAGTCAGTTCTCACATCAGATTTCTTCACTGACACCTGACCTGATTGGCTCTACAAACAATAAATTCTCTAAATTTACTTCCTACTTTTAGTAGTACACTTTAAATAATAATAAGGTAAGGAAGTCCTTCTCCCCTGAATATCTGGTTGGAAATATTCTATCTTGGACCAAGAAATAAAGTCCATGAATCTAGATAAGGTTCAAAAACTTATAGAAGCAATTGGGATTGGGGTTACCAGGGGAAGAATAGCTAAAAGCTTCAAGCATGGATTCTTTCTCATCCTATAAAAACTCTATGCTACCTAATCAGTCAAATATGCAATGCATCCACACCACAAATATCCCAAGATCCTAGGAGGCTGTAATCATCAAACCAACAATAAGAGGCATAACTGATGGCTCTTATTATATTGGGAGTGGGGAGAAGATAAGCTGCTCTCAGTTCACCTAGTTACTAGGTAATATGCCTAGTCAGAGTTGTCATGGCTATGTCTGGGACTCTCATACATATACTTAAAGTGATCTGAAAGAATCTCAGAACAATTTCCATAGCAAAAATATAGCCTAGGCTATGTCTGAATGGACATAACATCATATCTGGAAGCCACCAGGGAAGTTGCCAAGGATAGACAGAGCACAGAGGATTTGAGCTTTACTAAGGACCTCAGAAATCACTGAGCCAACCTATGCCTAAGGAAGAATCCATTCTATAAATCTCTATAAAAGTCTTTTCTTAGACAGCTTGTTAGCACAATATACAGTGATGGGTCTGGGATTAAATCCAGAAGTCTAGCAAAGAGATCTCAAATCAGTTCTATTTCAGCTAGTTTGTTTATCAGACTTTGATACCAGCTCCTGACCAGTGCCTCACTGGTTCTACTAATAAGAAATCCCCCAAGTTGACAGCCTATCCTTAGCAGCACACAAAGATGCACACGACTCTATAATAAAACCCTAATGCTCTATAAATACAGATGAGACAGTTCTAATTTGGGCCAAGAATGAAGTCTTATCAGTCTGGGAAAGGGTCACAAAATCAGGAAGACATAAATTCAGAGTTTGATTCAGGCATTGGATATGTTGATTTCTTCATATTTTTTAATAGGTATAATGAAATGTTAATAATAATACCAGGTAAACCTTATAGAATCTTATGGATTCAAATGAAGTGAGCAAACTACATTGGAAACCTTAAAGATTTTATACATATGTATATATATGTTTGTGTGTCTTTATCTATATAAGTATCTATATATACACATATACCTATATGTTAGCAACAATAACATAAGATATTAAATTATTATTATAACAATAATCACAGTCATAAAGACCTCCATCTCTATTTTGGGTTAACAAGCCTAATTTTGCTTCTTTATAAATTTTTCCTTTTAGTTCCCCTCTTTCCCATGAGAACCTCTTGAAGACAAACTATCATGTCCTCTTGAAAGTGTTGGTCAACCTATAGCACATATGTCAGAGGGGACACTCATCTCTGTGGGCATGTCCAACATTGTCCCAGTAGAGTTTACCAGAGATCATTACTAGAAAGCCAGAGGGATGTGGGATGGGGCTGCTCCCCTCCATTTCTCCACACAGTTTGCAGTTTGGGCACTTGGTCTCTAAAAGATTCACCACCACCTGGCTAAACATCTCCAGCTCCTTCAACCAGTTTTTAAACAGCATTGAACTGAAGCTCTTCACTCACCAGACTTCCTTCCTTTGAATAGTCTCAACTATAGTCCCATGACTTCCCTAAAATGTAGCATCTAGAATTTGAAATAATACTTGGGATGTAGCTTGACTGGGTCAACAGAACTACTCTCTAGTCCTAGATACAAAGTCTCTCTAAACAGTCAAAGGTTGCATTAATGTTCTTGATTGTGTATCATTGTTCCAAAGGGGAGAGAGAAACAGACAACACACTGCTTCCCTGGTTGCATGCTTGGTGGTTAGCATACTGGGAAAACATTAGAAGACATAACCATGTCAAGAAAATTTGTGAGAAATCCAGGTAAAGCCGTCATGTCCTTGTGGAATTGTAGAGCCTAATTTCATTCTATTAATTACTAGATATTTCCTAGATAAATTTTCTAGATAAATAACTAACTCTTCCTCAAGGTACCAAGCTTGTGGCCAGCCTACTTATTTAAAAATACCTGGTAAATTCTCCCATTTTTACTCAAATCCCTGCCTGAGATATCATTAATTGCACAGACAGAATGGATATCTTTCTGTAACATTTTGAAATTGCACTCAATCTTTGTAGTAATCATAATAATAATAGCTAACCTTTCTATAGTGCTTTTAAAAATTATTTATTTAATTAATTCAGAATATTTTTCCATGGTTCCACGATTCATGTTTTTTTCCCCTCCTGTCCTCTCACTCTCCTCATAGTCAATGAGCAATTCCACTGGGTTTTACATGTGTCATTGATCAAGACCCATTTCATATTATTAATGTTTGTACTAGGGTGATCACTTAGAATCTACATCCCCAATCATATTCCCATCGAACCATGTGATCAAGAAGTTGTTTTTCTTCTGTATTTCTACTTCCACAGTTCTTTCTCTGAATGTGGATATTGTTCTTTCTCATAAGAATCTCAGAATTGTCCTGGATCATTATATTGTTAGGAGAGAAGTCCATTACATTCAGTTGTGCCACAATGTATCAGTCTCTGTGTACAATGTTCTCCTGGTTCTGCTCTTTTCACTGCATCACTTCCTGGAGGTCATTCCAGTTCCCATGGAATTCCTCCAGTTTATTATTCCTTTTAGCACAATAATATTCCATCACCAACAGATACCACAATTTGTTCATCCATTCTCCAATTGAAGGGCATCCCCTCATTTTCCAATTTTTGGCCACCACAAAGAGTGCAGCTATGAATATTCTTGTACAGGTCTTTTTCCTTTTGATCTCTTTGGGGTACAAACCCAGCAGTGCTATGGCTGGATCAAAGGGCAGACAGTCTTTTAACACCCTTTGGGCATAGTTCCAAATTGCCCTCCAGAACGGTTGGATTAATTCTCAACTCTACCAGCAATGCATTAATGTCCTGGCTTTGCCACATCCCCTCCAACATTCATTACTTTCCTTTGCTGTCATGGTAGTCAATCTGCTAGGTGTGAGGTGGCACCTCAGAGTTGTCTTGATTTGCTTTTCTCTAATTATAAGAGATTTAGAACACTTTTTCCTGTGCCTATTGATAGTTTTGATTTCTTTATCTGAAAACTGCCTATTTGTGTCCCTTGCCCATTTATCAATTGGTGAATGGCTTGATTTCTATAGCGTTTTAAAGTTTGCAAAACACTTTACCTTCTGTATCTCATCTGATCCTTGCAACAACCTTATGAGGTAGATGCTGTTATTATTCCCACTTTACCAATGAAGAAACTAAAGCTGCAGAATTAAATGATTTTCTGAATGTCACACAAATAGTACATGTTTGAGGCAATTTTCAAACTCAAAACTTGATTCGAAGTCTAGTGCTGTCTCCATGGTGACATCTAGCTATAAGAACAATGACTCTCATTTTCCTAAACTATGAAAAAAAGAGTTTGGGGTTGCATGATGTCTAAGGTCTCTTCAGTTCAAATTCCTGTGGACCTGTGATCCTTTCAGGTCAGTTCAGTTCTGAGTATGAGCTGTTGCTGCTTAAGGCAGGAGACAGCCTGCCTTTGATGTGGCCAGTTGAGTGGTACTATTTTTTGTCTGCTCCCTGCTTGTGTTTGAATCTACAGTACTGATGCCCACAACTAGGGCTTCCTGGGTTAGAATGAGATCAGGTTTGGAGAGTGAAAGGCTGGTTACAATCCAACAAAGAACTTCTCTTTGTTTCCCAGGCTTTCAGAATAAGGGCCACTTTTTCACATCCCACAATTTTCCAGGCTCATATGATAAGAGTTGTATATTTGATACCTTTTGACAAAGAAAATGTTTAATGTCAAAAGCCATGGTAAAGAGAGGCACACTTTTGAGTTATTTTTCATTTTATTAATAAGAAATTTATTTATTGAGGAAAAGAGAGGAATCATAGATTAATTGAACAAAAGCTGGCCTTGGAGTTAAAAAGATCCAGGTTCAAATCTTGTCTCTGACATTACAAATTTCCTGACTATGAACATCTATTTAACCTCTAATAAATCCTCAAGGTCCCTGGTTGTGGACGAGATGCTGAAATGAACCCAGCTTCCAAAGCAGGACTTCTGTACATTTTTGAAATCACATGTCTAGACCAATCAGAAGAACAGTTGAGCAATAGCACTATACTTATGTGGGATATTATTGATTTATTCTTGAAAAAGTGTGACTGCCTACTTACACAATTACATTTAGATTCTTGAACCCCTTAACACTATCTAGGACTCCCCTATGTTCCCCTAGGTTGGGGGAACCACTGACCTAGAACATTGGATTCCTTGCCTGTTAATGATACTATATTCTCTGGGTCCAGGGAGATATTCCCACCATCATATCCTAGTTGGCAACTGAGAAATAATTTTAAGGCCAAAAGATCTTATTGTCTCTCCCAGAGTTCTATTTGAAAGATCTCCAGGTAGAATCTTCCTTGGCTGCTAGAAGCAAGTGATGGAATGATTGGGATCATTTTCTCTTCTTAATGGCTGCATCCACTTAGGTGAAGACTTACTGATTAAATCCTAGGGCCAACACAGAGCAATGGAAAAAGTGTTAAGTTTTAAGTCAGAGGACCTGACTTCGAATTCTGCCTGTCTCTAACCATCTGTATAAGCATGAACAGATCATTTGATCTCTTTTGGTTTTAATTTTCTCAACTATAAAATGAGTTGTTTGAACTAGATGATCTTAAAATTCCATTCCAGCTCCAGATTTATGGGTCCCTGTTGGGAGAGGCAAGTCCTTCTGGTGACATGATTATGACAAACATATTTAAAATAAATTAATGCTTGAATTGTTTTTAGTGACCATATTGGGAGGTTGATAGTGCTTCATCTATTATTATTCCTTAATCCTTTTTTTTTTCAGGTGGCATAACCTATGCCATAGCCTTTCTTTCTTTTCTTTCTTTCTTTCTTTCTTTCTTTCTTTCTTTCTTTCTTTCTTTCTTTCTTTCTTTCTTTCTTTCTTTCTTTCTTTCTTTCTTTCTTTCTTTCTTTCTTTCTTTCTTTCTTTCTTTCTTTCTTTCTTTCTTTCTTTCTTTCTTTCTTTCTTTCTTTCTTTCTTTCTTTCTTTCTTTCTTTCTTTCTTTCTTTCTTTCTTTCTTTCTTTCTTTCTTTCTTTCTTTCTTTCTTTCTTTCTTTCTTTCTTTCTTTCTTTCTTTCTTTCCAATATGAAAATAGGCCTTGTCTTGTCTCCTAGCCCATAAGCCCAGTTTAAGAAAAAAGCTCATGGGTTGGTAGGGAAGTGTGTGTGTGGGAGGAGGTGGAGAATGTGTGGGGAGAGGTTGTTCCTTGGGTGATGGCATCCTGCAGAGCCAGGGCACAGTGTGATGGAGCAGCAGCATATCCTATTTATTCAAGTTTTCAGATTGCCCCCTTTGCATACGGTGCCTCAGGCACAGAGTGGCTGGGGATCTTATTTTTGCAGAATTAAACCATTTAATGGATTTTCTCCCCATGTCCTGAGACTCCTTTAAGACTGGGAATATGTCTCCTTTCTCTATTTTGTAAATTGGGTCCAAATGACAGAAGATTACAAGCAAAAGCACATTTCAAAATGAAAATAAGTCATTAACATTTTTTTTCCTTTGCACATCAAGCAGGTTTTGTATTTTAACAAACCTGGTCCTTAGCTCTCCAGCAATAGCTGATTATGAGGTTCCAAGTGGGTCCTGTCATTTAATAGAGATGTACCTAGGGGAAAATGCACATCAAAATGACTTCCTAAATGTTCAGTTTGTTTCTTTTTATCTGGCCAACTGCTCTTACTAAAGGGTTAAAGCCTGGACAAGAAAGAAGGATTTCTACATGAGAGGCCCTCTCCCTTATTTCTTTCTAATGCATAGAAATTGGACCCTGAACATTCCAGGCAATACATTATAAGCTTCCGACTTGCAAATTCCCGTCATGAAATACAAAGGTGGTGGAGAATTGTAAGAGCAGAGGTGGAAATGGGTGGAGAGTAGGGGACCTCTTAGCACCAGCAGTATGCAATGGCTTGGATAATGAGGGTTCCCAGAGTAAATAATTTCCATCTCCACTACCTATAAGAATGGTACTACCCCCCCCCTCCAACCCCCCTTCTGAAGCCTTTCTCCACCTCTGATACTTCGGAAACAAATTATTTTCTAGCCTCCATTCCTGAAACAAGCCCTGAAGTAGGGTTAGTTAGGAAATACTGGAGTGCTTTTCTCTGGGGTCCCCTACTTTAAACTTGTAGACAGAGAACATTAACATGTATGTTGGCTCGATGTATGTTTTGCATAGTTCAATTGTTTTATCATTTGAATGCATGAGAGTGGTATTGCTTCACAAAACACATTAGGCATTCTCTGGTTTGGAATTCAGCAGACATCGCCGACATTTCTGCCGAAAAGGAAGGGCTAGAAGAGGTTGGCTGTGCAGATTGTGTCCAACAGAGAAAAGCGGGAGTCAGAAAGGCAATGGGTCGGCAGCATCTGTGCTGTTAGCTTGAAAATGACATTTCTGTCTTCCCGTCACTCTGTCACTCCTCCCCCAAACTGATCTTGACACTTGCTCTGAACCACACGGCTCCCAAGTATCTGATGTAGGTTTAGCCTTGCTTGTGACCACTGGAAAATGGTAGCCGGAATCCCCAAGTACTGGTGGTGGTGGTGGTGGTGGTGGTGGTGGTGGTGGTGGTAGTGGGGGAAATGACCATGTTTTTTCACTGAAAACCTGATTGACCTGGGGCTGCCAAGAAATAGACTGCCTTCTAGGACCACATTCTAATGGGGGAGACAACCTATAAAGAAGTAGGTTCATACCAAGTAGATGGAGAAGGGAACCCCAGAGCCGATGGGGGAATGAGAAAAGCCTTCTGCAGAAGGTGGCCATTAAGCTGAGGTTTGAAGGGAGGCTGGGAAACTAGAGGCTGAGAATTCTAGGCACAGGAGAGAGTTGATGCAGAAGGCATAAAGATGGGAACTGGAGTTTGTTCTTTGAGGAAGTGCAAGTAGACCTACATGGCTGGATTATAGAGCATGGAAGAGAGTTTAAATGCAAGACTGGAAAGATAGAAAAGGAGTAGCTTATCTTGAGCTTTAAATGTTCATCTCAGGAGGCAATAATTGATTCTGGAGCTAATAGGGAACCATTGAAGCTCATTGAAAAAGGGGATCTGTAACATAGTCAGACCAATACATTTTTTTTTAATCCTTACCTTCTGTTTTATATATCAATACTTTGGTATTGGTTCCAAGGCAGAAGAGTGGTAAGGGCTAGGCAATGCGGGTTAAGTGACTTGCCAATGTCACATAGAGAGGAAGTATCTGAGGCCAGATTTGAATCCAGAACTTCCTATTTCTAAGTCTGGCTCTTAATCCAGCTGCCCCCAGACCAATACCTTAGAAAAACCTTTGCAACTCAGTGGAGGACAGAATGGATAGTCGAGAGATTTGAAGCAATGAGAGTAGTCAGAAGACTGTTGCTGGCTGCAGACTCTGCCTAGCTCTGTGATTTGGATAAGTCACTTAACCCAATTTTTCTTCTGCCTTGGAAATACTTTGTATCAATTCTAAAATAGTTGATAAGGGTTTAAAAGCAAAACAAAATGAGTATTGCAGCATTTTTAGCAATAGGGATTGAGGGCATGAACTAGAGTTGTGGCTATATGCATGAAGGTAGAAATAGCATACATTATGCCAATTGATTCTAATAAGTACCCTCTGAAGCACAGTTATTATTATTCCTATTTTATAATGGGGAAATTGAGGCTTGGAAAGACAACAACTATTTGGCCCATTGTTGGAGCCAGATTTTTCTTGACTTCAAGTTCGACATTTTATCTTGTTCTGTCTTTCAGAAAATCATTCTCATCTCTCACTCACTTTTTCAAACTCTGACCATCTAGCTTTTGACTCCAATACTCTATAGAATCTAATTTTCCCAAGATTAATCAATAATCTATTGTCTACTCTATCTAAATGACTTTTTTCGGTCCTATTTGATGATAGCCTTTAATGCTACTGACCACCACCTCCTCTAGAATACTCTCTTCTTCCTTGACTTTAGATCCAGAGTTCAGAGCTGAAAAGGATATTAGAAGTCATCTAGTCCAATCTTCCTTTTTATAGATGAAAAACCTGAGGCTCAGAGAGGAAAAGTGATTTATCCAAGGTCACACAAGTAAGTAGATCACACAAGTCACAGATCCAAGAGGAGAACCCAGCTCCTTGGACTCCAATCCAACATTGGTGATTCTAAGTCACAGCCTCCTATTTACAAAAGGTAAATACGCATCATTGAGCTGCTGGATTTAGAAATCAGAATCAATTGGTTTTCCACGATAAAAATGTTTGTTTGTGAGCAGGGTTCTATTATCGTCAATTGTTCAATGAGTACAGTTATTAAGTGGCTAGTAGAATACAGAAACTGTTGCATTTCTTTTTTCTTCAAAGAGAGCAGTGTGTCTGAATATTATGTTTAAGCTGCACAAATAGCTTCTAATTGTAAAGCAACACAAACAAAAGAAAAAATCCCCCAGCCCCAATCCCTGATAACAGTATCTGAAAGACAGCGTCCTAAACTGTATTTGGTTGGGTGTTTGGAAAGAACAGTGTCTAGACCCTTGTGAGACCCTGCTTTTTTTTCCTTTAAGAAGGGGGGGGGCAGGATGTTACTTCTTTACTATTTATATGTTTCTCCATTTGAATATCTAAATGATACCTTCCCTGACTTGTGGAAGTTTCTCCTTGACAGGGATGCTCTGAAAACATCTTTCATGGCAACTGAAATGTTGATATAAATATCTGAGGAAAAAATCCTATCACAGAGTACATTGAACAGACTCACTGATCTCGAATACCTGGAAAAAAGATTTTCCAAACAGACTTTGTCAGCTCAGCCCTGGCATTCCTTGTCAAACAAAAGCCTGCCTAAAGACAGATTTCAAAAGCAGACAATGCGGCACTCACTACCTGCAGAAAATCGAAAAGGATCAGGGAGGCCGAGAACAAATAGAATAGGGAAACACGGAGAACAGGAACACAGTGCTCAAAACCCGTTTCAGAAAAAGCCAAATCTGTTTAGAGAAAACGGCATCAATAATTAAACATGAGTAAGTAAAAATTCCAGGCCTCTTATTTGCTGGAATTGTTTCAAGTTTTGTAATGCAGAAATGAGACAATCGATTTGATATCAAACAAGAAATGAGCTGCGGCTTAGAAGAAAGAAAAGAGGGGATGAGTGAATGGAAGCAATCATTTTTTTCATTGGGGATGTGGGCAGAGTTAACTTTCACTAATGGGAAGCCCACATTTTTCTCTACATTTGTCCACTTTAGAGAGCTTACAATTTAGGTTAGGAAGCTGCTATCAGAACTGACAGAATGGATATATGATTAAATTTTTTAAGAAAGCATTGGACATGGGAGCAGCTGGGTAGCACAGTGGATTGAGAGCCAGGCCTAGAAACGGAGGTCCTGGTTCAAATCTGGCCTCAGACACTTTCCAGTTGTGTGTCCCTGGCAAGTCACTTGACCCCCATTGCCTAGCCCTTACCACTCTTCTGCCTTGGAGCCAATACACAGTATTAACTCCAAGATGGAAGGTAAGGGTTTAAAAAATTACAAAAAAAAAGAAAGCACTCTCCCAAAACTCAAACCTATATACCACACTTTTTCAGAAAAGGGAAAATATAGAGTCCAGTTTTACCTAGAAGTTGTGTAGTTTATATTGTATCATACAAAGAAGTGATTTGATGCTTTGTGACACACTGTGACATGACCCACTGTTCATGACCATCCATAAAAAATTTAAGAGGTTTCCTTCAGTCTTCATTTTGGACCCATTCCCTCTTTCACTGTCTTTATGATTCTTTTGTAATGTGAAGGAGAACTGAGGTTCTTGAAGGCAATAATAGTACAGAACAAGTTGTAAAGACTTTTGAGTATAGGCCCAGTGTTGGTTCAACCATCCAATCAATCAATCAATCAATCAATCAATCCAGAAACATTTATTAAGTCCTCATTCTTGCAAAGTACGGGGGAGACAAGACAAAAACAAAGCAATCTCTATTGTAAGGAGATTCTGTTCTGTCTGGCAAAACACCATGTAAATAGAAAAGCAAATACAAAATCTATCAAAAGTAAATACCAAAATGGTGGTGGGGGGGGGGCAAGAGAAGGAGGCACTAGCAACTGGGGAATCCAGAAGGCCTGATGACACATGAGCAGAGTTTTGAAGGAAGCTAAGAATTCTGAAAGAGAGAGAGTGTGTGAACAACATGTCTGAGGATCATCTCATATGAATCATTAGAAGACTAATCTAGCTAAATCCCATGATGCCACCAGGTGAAATGATAAACATATCAAATGGCTGAGACCTACGATAATGACAATAACTAAATGAAACAAATGAGGCTGAAGGTAGTAAGTATTTTATTTTTTTTTACCATAAAGAGAACTAAACTTCTCCTTAAATGAAGTCTCATCTTTTTAGTCATTAATATTCTTCTAGTGAAGTCATGGGTACCACAAACTTAAAGTGAAGGCTATTGCCAAAGAATAATGAAAGGCACATGATGTGAATGAAAAGGTTATAAGATCACATGTAGAAATGCAGTAAAGGTCATCACTACCAAGATTATATGATTATTAATGTAAGGAGAGGAAGAGATAACTGAAGGACAGTCACATGCTATCTATACTTAATTAAAAGTCTTCATTAGGGTAAGGAGGCGGCAAGAAACCACAGAAAGACAGACAAATCAAAGGACAAAAGATATGGATGGTATTCAATGGCACCAATGGCAACTTTATTGAGGAAATTATGATATTTATAGGAAACAGGGTTGCTACCAAATATATTCATCCACATGGTTACAGGCAATATTTTCATAGTAACAGATAGTCAGTCACAGAGAATCTGAGAACAATGCATCCTGTCAAGGCATTGATCTATGGGGTACAATGTGCATGGTGATTGGAGGATTCAGAGGTATCATAAGATACATGAAAACATATACAACATGACATCCCTTCTTCTAGAGTTTCCAGGATTATAGTACACAAATATGTGGTAGGTTCAGCCCTAGGGTCATTCCTAGTTTATTCAGGTATATTCAATGTATTATGGATCCTTTACTAGGGGGCCCTGAAACTTGGGGAACCTATCAAGAAGGTCCCCAGAAAAACAGGTGTGTCTTCTTAAAAAGATTGATGGGAGGACAGGGACATGAATCTCACAGAATAAGATCCATGTGGTGGGAAACAACTTGTACTCACAGAGAGAATGTTTACATTGATGAAATCCATTGCATTGAGGAGTCCATAAAAGTTCTGGAGCAAAGAAACATGGATTTCACTGTTGCCACTCTTAATATATAATATCCATTGACCTATGAGTCAATAGACTAATGGAGGTATTAGAACATTTTAATATTGACCTTTTTCTTCTATCAATGGAAACAGAGGATGAAAAGAAATTACTGCTGTCTAGAGGGTGGAAGGTGTCTTGGAGGCCATCTAGTCCAACCTTTCATTTAAGAGAACATAAATTGTGGCACAGAGAAATGATGCTCTTATCTGAGATCATTCAGATAGATAACCTCAGAGCTGGGCTTTGAACAGGCTCTCTGACTACAAAAACAGTGCTCTTTCCATTATTCCATGATGTTTACTATGAAGGAATCTCATCAGTTCTTCATGAAGAGATGAATAAGGGAATTGGAATAGTTTTTGTTCGAAGAAATAAGAAATGCCATTTCCCAAGATAAATTTTTGCTTGCACTGCTCATAGTAACTGCAAGCAAACAGAGCATTATGGAGATAATTGATACTCTTTGCTAAGATCTGTACTAGAGTAAGAGGGAAAGAAATTCTATGAATCACATGACAAGATCCTCTAACAAATCACGATATACTTTGATGTTTGGTGAATCAGAGATAACGAGATCTAATAAGTCTAATCCTTCATTTTACAGATGAAAAAAATAAAAGCTTAGAGAGGTTACAAGATTTCTTCACTGTCCCATAGCTACAGTCTGAGGGAGGATTTGCACTCTGGACTTCCCTTACTCTGGAGGAAGTTAGGTAGCTCAGATGATAATAGTGTATTTGGCCTGGATTCAGAAAGACCTGAGTTCAAATCTAGCCCTAGACACAAGCTGTGTGACCTTGGGCAAGTCACTTAACCTCTGTTTGCCAGAATACAGCTAGGTGACTCTGTGGACAGATTTCTGGGCCAGATCCAGGAAGACCTGAGCTAAAAGTTGGTCTTAAGACACTTATTAGCTGTGTGACCTTGGACAAGTCACTTAACTTCTGTTTGCCTTACTACTCCAGTGTCCTTTGTTAAGAAAGCCCATGGAAAGGATGATCTATGAAGTCATGAAGAGTTGGACATTACTGAATAATTGAATTCACCTTTCTTATTCCAATCTCAGCATTCTACTGTATTAACTAGCTGCCTCTTTAATTCAAGTGGAAAATAATCATAGAACAACAGCGAAGTGGCGAGCGAGGTGCCTCAGTAGATTGAGAGCCAGTTTTACAGATGGGAGGTCCTGGGTCAAATATGACCTAGCTGTGTGACCCTGGGCAAGTCACTTAACCCCAATCACCTAGCCTTTACCACTCTTCTGCTTTAGAGCCAATACACAGTATTATTGATTCTAAGATGGGAGGTGAGGGTTTTAAAAAAGGGACTATATTAGAATCTATGTTTCAGGACCATGGAAAGAGGCCAATGACCTATGATCTATTAGAAGGTTCACACCTGTATATTATTATACTCTTTGTAAGGAGAGAATTGGAAGGCAGTGATGTGAATAACATCAAAAAAATGAGGTTGACTATATATCTCAAGAGATAGGAGACATGATTATAGATTATAGCAGCAATTTAAGATTCTGTGTGTAGGCAGTTCATTGATCAGTTAAAGAATTTGAAATAAATGCGAAAATAAAAGGATGAATAAAGTGAGAAGAATATCTATAATTGTAGCATTGGACTTTGGAGCCAGAAGACCTGAGTTCAAGTGCTGGCCTTGCCACTTACTAATTTTGCAATCTTGGAAAAATCACTTAATCTCTCTGGATTTTAGTTTTCTCATCTATTAAATAAAGAGGTTGGACTAGAATATGGGTTCTTAATCTTTTTAGACTGTCATGAATCCTTTGGCACCCTGATAAAGCCTATGGACCCTTTTCAGAATACCGTTTTTTAAAGGCATAAAATAAGTTATGTAGGATTACAAAGGAAACATTAAATAGAAGTGAAGATATATATATATATTTTTTCCCCACTTAAGCTCACAGACCCCTGAAAACTACCAATAGACAGACCTCTTGGGGAGGAGGTTGTGGACTCTGTGTTAATTATCCCAGGGGTATATGATCTCCCAGCTTCCTTCTAGGTTGAGGCTGATTCTGTG